>NW_026908737.1:0-33254 GCF_963169125.1 Humulus lupulus
GGGCCATAATTGATTTATTATGCCATTAAATGATTATATGCATGTTTATGTGAATTATATTATAATATGATGATAAATGCATGCATATGGGTCCATTTTTAATTATAAGGACATTTTGGTAATTTGGCCCGTTGAGGGCGTGATTGTGTATTTTCATGCATGTGGGTGAATTATGATTAATACCACATTATATGTTGATTTGTTCGAGCCATTATGTAACGACCCAAAATCACTAATATGGCTTAATGGCCTTGATTAGTGTGCCGGGAGGGCATAAGTGGCTTATGTGTGTGTTTATTAATTTAATGCATGATTATATGATAAGCATGCTTGTATGGTTATATGAATGCAAATGTGATTATATGCTATAATTGTGAGAACCACATTATCATGTGGGTAAATCTGCAGCATGCGGCTTGAGGCGATCCTAGGGAGCTAGTTAGCAAGAAGTCACAACGGGGCCTAATATTTTACTTGGGGCAAGTCAAGGGGGTATTTCAGGTACTAGATGATTATTTGGGTTATCAGGTCATGGAAATAAATAATTGGAGATATATCTGAGGTTAGGAAGTTTAGGCGAGAATACTGGGGAATTTTACCATTTTTCCCTCGGGGACGTTTCCGGTACCCCGAGCCTTGGGATTGGTTTAATTGCTTGAGGATAGATAGATAAAACTTAGAAAACAGTGGAAACATTAGAAACCGGCCCTACTCTCTCTCTCTCTCTCTTTCTCTGATTAGTGCTCAAAAGATGTCATTTTATCAAGTTTAAGTTCAAATTAAATTAAGTTTTGAATAATATTTTCTTGAATTTATTATGATATATTCTTTAAATGGAAAATATTAGTTTTAATTTAATTTAAAAATATTTTATATGAATTATAATGCATTTGAGCCTAATTAAAAGAAAAAGAAAAGAAAAGAAAAGAATTAAACTTGAAAAATGAGAGCTGAAAAATAATATTATTGTAGTTAACTTCTCTTTTTCATTCCAGGCCCAACACAGGCCCATGATTCCTACAGCCACATGCATCCTCCTTGCACCACGTGTCCCTGCCAACCTTAAATTCCATTCAGCTTCCTTTCCACCTGCATTGACCCATATGCACATATATGCATATCCTTCAGCATGTTAACGTGACCATTCCACAAAGGCCCAAATGCATATGAAAGCCCAACACACCATGCACCCAAGCAGCAGCTCCAACGACAAGCTTCACTCCAACGTGAACGTGACCAGCCCAATTCTCTTCTCAACAACATCACATGCCCCTCATCATTCCATGTCCAAAGGCCCAAGGCACCCAACGACCCAATCAAGGCCCAAGGCATTTTCTTCAGCCAAGGCTGCCTACGTGGCACTCTCTCATTGGTTGAAAATGGGTCAAAACCCTCTTGTGTCACCAGCCATGTTTTGTGGGTATTGGGCTTTGTAAATTGCTATTTTGAGCTTTATAGATTATGTTTTTGTGGTATTTTAGAAAAAGAGCATTTTGACTATACACAAAAATAACTAGGGTAATATTAATAATAAGATTTGATTTTTCAAAATCATATTTTATTATTAATATTTCAGATTTATTTTGTAAACCTCATTTTGTTGTTTAATTTCTTTTTAGTCATTTTCCCCATCTATAAATAGGGACACTTTCTTCACATTTGGTATGTAATTTTTAGAGTAGATAAACTATAGCAAAATTTCCACTCACTTTCTTCTCATATTTTCTTCTTAGAATTTTGTGAGAATCATGAGCATAATGGCCTAATCTTCCTAGGAAGGTTAGGAATGATTCCATATGCAAGTGATGTTATTTTGCTACTTTGATTTACTATGTTCTTAATGTAATATATTTGAGTTATTTATGTTCTTTCATCTCTATCTTTATTTTGCTATCTTTATTTACTTATGCTAATAGTATATATGATTAGTCATGCTCTTTCTATGTGCTTCTAATTAGAAAAAGTAATATTGATACATAATTTTATGTCTAATCTTCTATTGCATTATTGCCCTTGGGTATTTTGTCATTTTTAGATTTTTCATAAGATTAACTTTGTGCTTTTAAAGTAAAGAACTTTATAACTCAAATGGACTTTTGTTAGAAAAGAATATGGACTTTAATGTTAGATTTTCCAAGTAAATGTTGGGATGTGAACTATTTACTTGTGTATTTTTGTAAATCAAGTAACCAAGTAACTAAGCAAGCATATGGATGATTCTTGAAACCTTTCATTTTCTCAAACTCTTGATTACATCTTACATTTATTTCACTTATCTCATTTCATCACTTTATAAAAAATACAATACCAAAATCTCAAACTTCTTTCCATTTACAATTTTATTTACTTCTTGTTACTAACTTTTTGTGTTATTTTCTACTAACCTTTTGATTTTAGGTTACCTCCTTGTGGATCGACCGCCCGATCTTACTACAACTACCGCTTAGTGTAGCACATTTTGGGCGTTAAACACTCTCCTTCTCTCTCAAGGAAATCACTAAAAACTAATGGGATTTGGCTGGGAATTCAGTGGAAGCTAGGGAATCAAACTAGAAGCTAAGGTAAGCACTGAATTTCATTTTTTATCAGTTGAATATGAGGTTTTTGGGCTGGAATCTAAGAGTTCTTAGGTTCTTAATTTCAAGGTTGAATTAAGGTAGGAAGCTTGGGAGTTAGCTCAGAATTTGCTTAGAGAAGTGGTTCTGCAGTGGAGGTAAGCTCGAATTTATGATCTAATGGTTGAATTATGGTGTTTCATGGCTGGTTTTTATGTTTTTAAGCTTCTGGGTTTCAAAAATTAAAATGGGATTTTAATGAGTTTCTAAGCTAGGTTTTTGCTGGATTATGTTGCTAGAATCATGTTAGAAGTTTTGTGATCAATGGGCTTTGGAATTAGGATGGTTTGGAGTGGTTTTGAGCAAGGTTGGGATGTTAAAAATTGTGGATTTTCTGGGCACGAGGGGCTGGGCCGCGGCTCTGTTCTAGAGTGTCGCGGCTCTGCGAAGCAAAGAAGAGCCAAGGAGGCTCTGCAGTAGGGAAGCACCGCGGCACCACAGGGCAGGGCCGTGGTGCGTGTCTGTGGTCAGAGAGGCCTAGCCTCTGTTTTAAGGGGCGGGCCACGGCGCAACCCTTAATGGAATTTTTGGTTATTTGAAGGTTTTAAGCGCGGAAATCTAACCTAGGGTTCTCGGGATCGATTCCACCACCGTGCTTGGTGGAATTCGATGTCCCGGAAGCTAGAACTTCACCCAGAAACCTTTATTCGAATATTAATTGAATCCCTTATCTTGGTTGTGACTAGGTAAAGGCTTGGGCTCGGGAGACAGATCGTGCTCAAAGGGAATTTCTCGTAATCGAAGCGTTTGGAAATTAAAGGTAAGAAAGCTGCACCTGATTGTGGATTCATAATGGGACTAAGGGTTCCTCTGTTTGTATGCTCTATAGATGATGGTATTATACCATATAAATAGTAGACAAACGACCTAAGAGTGTCGGAGTTTACATTAGCTCTCAGGGCGCGACTCGCCCACTGGTAGCTGAGGACAGGTTATTATGCACTGAGCTCGGTTTAAGCGGGCCGGAGTCAGTGGGGTAAACAGAGGGTGCGACCTAAGGGTGTCGACCCTATTTATTGTGTAATCTGGTTGTTGTGGTTGATTATTGAATATGATATGCTGAATGGCTAAGTGTTAGCTTGTGAGTTCATGTGTTATGTCAATGAGTTACATGTTTATTAGAGATTGCTAAATGTTTAGACATGCTTAAAGAGTTTACGATTATTATCAGTACCTGTGTTATGATATTACGCTTTCTTGCTGGGCCTTGGCTCACGGGTGCTTCGTGGTGTAGGTAAAGGCAAGGGCAAGCTTGACCAGCCTTGATTCGGAGAGCTCTGGGAGCATAATGTACATGAATAGCTGCTCAGCCGCCACAGTTGAGGGGAGACAGGGACAAGAGAACCATAAACATCTGTTTTTCCTTTAGAATGGCTAGTGGTTGTTATACACTGGAAATTTTGTAAACAGATTTTTTGATGTTGTCTCTTTTGGGATCCCATGTATAAAATGTTTAATTATATAAAAAAGTATCTTTTGAAACCAAAACCTTTTAACCCTAGCGCACTAATGACTTTAGCAAACACGTTTTTAACTAGTTAACTTGATTAGCAAGCCCTGCACCTTTATAAATACACAGTGTAACGGTCTTGGCTATCCAGGGCGTTACACATTCGGCATGAGACGATCATGAAATGCAAGTTTTCAATTTGGTCATAACAGAGTTAGTTTCGGGGCTCGAGGTGAGTCTCAGAGTAATTTGGTGATTACAACATTGCTGGGAATTAAAGGGTAATGGAATATGAGTTATTAACATTTAAGAATATTGAGAATAACAGGAATTGGATGATGTTAATTATGATTAACGAAATAGGCGGGAAATGATGGTTTTGCCCTTGGTGGCCTTAAGAGGATTTGAAATGACCTAAGAGTATTTTAGTCTTTTCACCCTAAAGGATATATATTAGCCATTAGATGGCTGTGGAAGTAACCAAAATAGAGCAAATGTTCCTCTTTTCCCGTGCACCATTTCTCCACCTTTTCTCCTTGAATTTTTGAGCTTAATTTGGGGAATCAAGCTAGAGAACCAAGCCTTGAGGGTTTTGGGTTATGCTCTACCATTGAAGAGGGTGGTAAGCTGAGATTGAGGTGAGTTTCTGGCTATTAAAATCTTAGTTCTTGCTCTGTTTTCATTTGAGTTTCAGTTGGGTTTTGGAGTTGGAATGTTGAGAATTTGATTGGAGTTTTGTCTATGGTTACTTGGGTTATGATGCCTAGGACATATGTAGATGGTTTTTGGGTTCAATTGGGACTTAAAATGAGGTTTGGAAGCTTTAATTTATTTATAATGTTTTACAAAATAATTTTCGTGACATACTCGACAAAGTGCTGAAAATTCTAATTTCTAAACACCATCTGAAAGGCTATTTGGCCAAAATTAAATATTTTTTTTGTTTTACAGAATAACAATAAAAATAAAAGAAAATATATTATTTAATAAAGTAACATTATAAAAAATTTAATTTCACTAGTTACTCCTTTTGATTCCATGTGTTCATATACCCAAAATGCCACATTTGGATTCTCTTTCCATCTCTGTTCCCACCTTTTACTAATACTATTTCTTAAAAGGGTCTATGTACTTTTAGACTTTGTATTTTGACTTATTATTTGTTTTGATATTGTATTTTGACAAATTACTTTTTGGATTCTGTGTTTTCTAAAATAATTCAAATAGACCTCTAAACTCGATTTTGATCAAAGTTTTTTGAACTAAAATCACAAATAATTCATCAAACTAACAACTCAGAACAAAAATATAATCATTCTGCCTAAGAACTGTGTTGTTATATTCAAATTTTTATTCATCAAAATCAGATTTATAAGTCTATTTGAATAATTTTACAAAACATAGAATACACAAAATAATTTGTCAAAACACAAAATCAAGACAAATAATGGCCAAAACACAAAGTCTTAAAATGGAATAAACCCTTCTTAAAATCGTTTTCGGCAAATAATTTTTTAAATATTATTTTGTAAAATAATTTATCTAAAATATTATTCGGGAAAATATTAAATCTCAAATGTTTCTAATTTGAATATGAGATCTCAATAATAAATTACACAAATCGTGATCATATGTAATGTCGAACAAGTTAAGGTAAATACTCTATTTATATATATATAGACAAATTGTTACCCTGTTTTACCGGGACTAAAACAGAGGTTTAATCAATGTAAAGGTTTTTACGATTGATCCACGTGAAGATCAAAGAACCACTCCACTCCAAATCAAAGCCATAACATTTTGGAAAAACCAGAGCCACACTGTCTCACTCTCTGCACCAAAACGAAACGGTGACACACACACCCAGCTTATAAAAAAGGAAACTTTGCATGTAAATGCCTAGACAAGTGTCGTTGCACAAAACCAAGGCATAGCTTAGGTGTGAGAGAGAGTCAGTGCTGTTGAATTTACTAGTCTTATTTGCTCCCACCACAACACCCACTTTCAGCAGAAGAAGCTAGGCTAGCCCAGCCTCAATCGGCTGCTCCTTCTCTCGATTCTTCTCTGCCTTTTTCCTGGGTTGTGATGATTCCTTACACCATTACATATCTTTTTACTGTTCCTATATTCTTCTTCTTCTTCTTTACCACGTGGTCTTGCTCTTCGTAACGCCTAGCTTAGCCTCTTAGTCTCGTATTTTGTCTTGATGGGTTGCTCTTGTTCTTCTCTATATGTGTAAAGTTCAAAGCTTTTGGGCCATGGGTTCCGTTCTTCGGTTTAGGAAGCTTTGCTTTGTGGAGCCAGTAGTAGGGTTTCATTGTACTACGACGACCCAAAAGAATGAAGAGAAAGATGAGAACGGTGTCGTTTTAAAAGATGAAGATAAGGAGAATAAGAAGAAGAGGAGCAAGAAGCAACCAAAGGAATGGAGGTGTGTAGATAGTTGTTGCTGGTTTATTGGGTATTTGTGTACCACTTGGTGGCTTCTGTTGTTTCTCTACCACAGTTTACCACCCACAATAACTGGTTTTCATGTACCGGAATCGCCCGGGGAGAGGCTCAGGCGAGAGGGCTTGACACCACTTCACCCTGTTGTTATGGTCCCTGGCATAGTCACTGGTGGGCTTGAGCTTTGGGAAGGCAGGCCTTGTTCTGAGGGACTTTTTCGTAAGAGGCTTTGGGGTGGTAGTTTCACTGAAATCTTCAAAAGGTTTGACATTTTTCTTTATACAAATTCTACTTGATATTGACTTTGATAGTGGTGGTTATTTTACTAGACTAGTACTGTCAACTAAGACTTGAATGAGTTACAATTTGATTGAAAATTACACTTTGTAAATGACTTTTTTTGTTAGTTTCAAATCGGACTGAATTTTTGAACCCTTTTGTGGAATTTTTTTAGGCCATTGTGTTGGTTGGAACACCTATCACTACACAACGAAACAGGGCTCGACCCGCCTGGGATTCGAGTCCGAGCGGTTTCAGGACTTGTTGCAGCTGACTATTTTGCTCCTGGCTACTTTGTTTGGGCAGTTCTTATCGAGAATTTAGCCAAAATTGGTTATGAAGGGAAGGACATGTATATGGCAGCCTATGATTGGAGACTATCTTTTCAGAATACAGAGGTATGTAACTCTGCTTCTCATATTCATTGTCAATACAAAGAATACTGATATGTGTTTTTTCAAACGGGAACAATGCAGATTAGGGACCAAGCTCTAAGTAGATTGAAGAGTAAAATTGAGCTCATGTATGTGACCAATGGCTATAAGAAAGTGGTGGTGGTGCCTCATTCTATGGGGGTCATTTATTTCCTTCACTTCATGAAATGGGTTGAATCACCTCCACCTATGGGAGGTGGTGGTGGTCCAGATTGGTGTGCCAAGCACATCAAAGCAATCATGAATATTGGTCCAGCTTTTCTTGGTGTTCCAAAGGCTGTAAGTAACCTATTTTCGGCCGAGGGTAAAGATGTGGCATTTCTCAGGTTTGTTTTTGCAATCCTTTTCTCATATTTTGAACTTTGGCTATATTGTTTTCAATACATCAGAAAAGTATAAGTAGCAGCAAAAGGACTTTGTGGGAGCAACTCATATTATTATCTTTAGTTTATAATGGAATTTGAACTCTTGGCCCTTGCAGGGCTATGGCTCCGGGAGTTTTAGACTATGACATTCTTGGCCTTCAAACACTTGAACATCTTATGCGAGTTTCTCGAACTTGGGATTCCACCATTTCATTATTGCCAAAAGGTGGAGATACTATTTGGGGCAATTTAGATTGGTCTCCTGAGGAAGGACTTAGTTGTGATTTGGATAAGAGAGGAAATACACAACAACTCTCTTCAAGTGACACTAATTTCAATCACAGTGATGGAGGTAGAGGTTTTCGAATAAAAGAGCCTGTTAAGTATGGAAGAATAATCTCTTTTGGAAAGGCAGCATCACAGATTCCTTCTTCTCATCTTCCTCCTCCTGATTTGAAGGTACATAGAATTGTTGAATTTGGTCACTTGCTCGAAAAATTAATTTACATTGTAACAGAAATGTGGCACTAGTATTAAGTATGATTCTAAAAATTTATTGGCAGGAACTTCTCCAAATGCGATCCTCAACTGGACTTAATTTATCATGTAGTGGTGAGGTTTGGACTGAATATGATGAAGTAAGCAGAGAAAACATCAGAAAATTAGCTGAAAACAAGGCCTACACAGCTGAAAATGCCTTTGATTTACTGCGTTTTGTGGCTCCGAAACTGATGCAACGGGCCGAGGCTCACTTCTCTCATGGAATAGCTGATAATCTTGATGATCCTAAGTACACACACTACAAGTACTGGTCAAATCCACTTGAAACCAAGTAAGTTTACATTGGCTATCATAACCATTTTGAAATCAATTGAAGCACAAAACCTTATAAATGTCTGTTACAGGCTACCTCATGCTCCTGATATGGAGATTTACTCTCTTTATGGAGTTGGAATCCCTACAGAAAGATCATATGTATATAAAATGTCTCCTTCAAGCAAGTGCAAGAGCATTCCCTTTCGAATAGATAGCTCGGCCGATGGCCAAGCAGACAGCTGCCTAAAGAATGGAGTATACTTTGTGGATGGTGATGAGAGTGTTCCGGTTTTGAGTGCAGGCTTCATGTGTGCCAAAGGGTGGCGAGGAAAGACTAGATTCAACCCGTCCGGCATAGCTACTTACATAAGAGAGTACCGACACAAAGCGCCATCGAGCCTGCTGCAGGGCAGGGGTTTGGAGAGTGGTGCACATGTTGACATCATGGGAAATGTTGCTTTGATTGAAGATGTTTTGAGGGTGGCTGCTGGAGCCAGTGGCAAAGATATTGGAGGCGACCGCATACATTCGGATATCATGAAAATGTCTCAGAGAATAAATCTTCAGCTGTGATTATTATGAATGATAATCATCACTAGAAGATGATGATGAAGTTTGAGGAGGGAGTGAAAGAAGTTCCAATGGACTTTGAGGCTGCTAATAATGAGGCTGCTGCTATGCTGCTCAGAAGAGAAAAAACAAGTGTTCAAAGTGATCAGAGTATGAGAATAGAAAGGCATAAGTATTTCACTCTAGCTAGCAATTCAGTTGGTTTTTTTTATTTGTAATTTTCTATATATGAACAAATTACCAATGTGCTGTTAGATTGGCTCAAGCTAACAAAGGATTTTATAACTGCTTGTGCATTTTAAGATTCTGCTTTTATTTTATTATTTTCCCCTAAAAATTTGTATATAAAAGAAAAAAAAGGTTAAAATTAGTATTAATTAATTATTGACACTATATTGTACAAGTGGTTTGAGTATTAATGATTATGATAGAGTTCATAAATGGAGAGACTGATATATTTTTATATATATATATATATATATTTATATACTCATTGCTCAATTTTGATATGTGGGCTTTGGATTGGGCTGTCTTATTGGCTGATCATGAATTAGCAGGCCAATTTGGGTCACATTGACAAAAATAAATTGCTCATTCCTCTTTGGGAAATTAACATAAATAGTATATTATGTGATAATCGTGGATTAATTTAGTAATAGAATAAATCTTAAAAAAATAATGAGTGCAATAAAGTTTACTACATGATAGGAAATTAAAAATGATAATAAGGGAGAATCCTCATAAATTATAATTAGTGAGAAATGAAATAAGTTGCTTTATTTTTGGTTTCAAACAATTTCCAAAATAATAGTTTGGCAACTTACTTTCTTATGAATTGACAAATAACTTGTGATTAAATGACAAATGGAAATAATATCTAACATTTTATAATCCAACAATGCCATATGGATCACCTACTGCAATGAAAAAAATTGAGACTTTTTTTTTTGGCTGAAGATAACTTGAGACTCGTTACATTACACCTTTTATATCACATGATAACACTCAACTACTCTTTAATATTAAATTCAAACAAATAGCATGTTAAGAAAAGTTTATAATAATTAATAAAAAGTCACCATCATTAATAATGAAAACTTAACCACTTAAAAACATAGTACATCGATCGATTATTATTTGGGATTTTTTCATTTATATATTTATGAAAAAAATTTCTTTCATTTATATATATATATAAATATATGTAGGGTTTATACTTTTTTAAACCCTGTGTTTTATCTCATTATCTATTTGGATCCTGTATTTTGACAAATTATTTTTTGGACCTTATGTTTTGTAAAATGGTTCAAATAGACCCATAAACCTGAATTTGATGAAAAAAAAATTGAGTATAACAACACAGTTCTTAGACAGAATGACTATATTTTTGTTTCGAGTTGTTAGTTTGATGAATTATTTGTGATTTTGGTCCAAAAAACTTTGATCAAAAATGGGTTTAGGGGTCTATTTGAACTATTTTATAAAATATAGAGTCCAAAAAATAATTTGTCAAAACATAGAGTTTAAATAAGTAATGAGACAAAAAAATAGAATCTAAAAATGTATAAACCTATATATATATATATATATATATATATACTAAAATTTATATTTTCAAAATTACGGTTTACATAAAAATCATTATGCATTTATGTTTTTTGCATGGCTTTGCTTCATTGTTCTTTGTGACCAGTCACAGTGTAACTTGTTATTTTATTTTCGATAAAATTTGAAGAAAAACTTGACAATTGAGAGTTGGTATAAAAACGCATAAACTGTCCATTTAGCAAGAAGAGAACGGTGTACATTTATCAATATATTGCCAGTAGTAAACTTCTTTCCATCCTTGTACAAATAAAAATTTAGTAAGATATATTTTTCAGTCTTGAATATAAATAAAGTGTAACAAAACATAAAATAAAGAAAGGATAAAATACGTTGACTACTAAGCATACCCATGCCATCAATTTACACGAGATAAATACTTTTCAATACTCTCATAAACAGTAATTGCAACTTATTATAAAAATAAACAATTTTTTAGGGATCGATTTTAAATGGTATTTATTACATAATATGATTTTTTTTTGTAATTACTAATTATTTTTCCAAACATGATAATAGTAATTCATAAATAATTACCATTTGACATTTAAACACACATTGTATTTTAATATATAGTGTAATTACTCAAATATATAATTACTACTCAGTAATTACACAATTACTTTTAAACACGCCCTTAATGTTAATACCATCTAGCAACGAACGCACCAGTTTCATTTACCATATATCTGTTGGGTGTAATTACTTTCAATAATCATTAAAATATTATTATAATCTTCTTCTTGTGTGTACTAGAAACGGCAACTCTAGTTAGTGGGGATTTAACATTGTTAGTTAATTAATGTATTATTATTACCTAAAGTTAGTTAAATAATTTGTATAGTGTCTTCCCAGTCAAGCTTAATTAGATTTACTACCTTCTTAATCACACTTCAAAACATGTAAAGCATAACGTGAAAATTTTATAATATTGTCCTTCATTCGAAGTATATAAAATTAAACGTTAAGGTCATTCATGGCAACAGGTAACATCGACGATTTTGTGGAGGATCTGGTAAGATGATGAGTGGGCTCTGAAATAATTTGTTTGAAATTGTCGCTGCAAAATAGTCATTTAAATGTTGAAAAAATAGCTTAACTTTTTTTGTTTTGAGGCGAGAATTCCGTGTTTTTTATAAAAATAAACAAAATAAATAATAATTTAATTAATAATAAGGGCATGTTTGAAAACAATTGTATAGTAATTACATATATGAGTAATTACACTGTATTTTAAAATGCAAGTTGTGTTTGGATGTCAAGTTATAATTATTTATGAATTTCTATTGTCATGTTTGATAAAACAGTTAATAATTACACATAAAAATAATATTATATAATAAATATTATTTAAAAATTGATAGTAAACACCAAATTCTCATGGGGGCTATGAAATTGGATAGTGTAATTGAGACCTCCAATTACATGATTATCATGTAATTATATGGTCATACAAACATGTCAAATTGAGCAATTACTCCAGATTACACTCAATTCCAATTACGTTGACTTTATTTCCAAACTCATATATCCAAAATAATATTTATCATAAATAAATAATAATATCCTTAAAGCACATACTTATTTACTAGTATTGTCAAATGAAAGACAATATATCTTACTAGGACTCTATATATCTTAGGTTGGTAGTACTGTCATCGATCGCCGTTGTCCTGATCATGTATAAAGTCTCTAAATGACAATGGCTGAGGTTGTGGTAGCCTAGTGCTAAGCATAATCTGTATCAGTTCTTGGATAGTTGCATGCCTTTGAGAATTATTAGGAGGCGCATTCCTATGATGATGATGATGATGATGATGATGATGATGATGATGATGATGATGATGATTGTTGAGACTGTGATTGATGATGATTCTTATTATAACAGCTGGGGGGGAATGATTTTGAGCCCTGATGAGCACCAACTTCCAGATTATATCTATTATCTCGTGGAATAGAAACTTCTACGGTAACGGTAGTCTTTGCCTCTTCTATAGTTGGTCTACTTTCACGAGTCTTTCTCTCCCGGGAAAGCATTTCAGCAAAACTGCTTAATTACAAACAAATTATATATATATATTAATATTATATAGTTATACACAATATATTTACCATATTATTAGAATATATAAATTTTTTAAAACTGTCTACCAATAATAATTTATAAGGATTAAATGATTTTTTTTTTATAAGATTGGGGGAAGAATAGAAACTGTTGAAGAAAAGATCAAAATATATAGAATTATAATATTTACACAAAAAATATACTAATAATCAAAATATATACACTAATTATTAAGACCATAATAAATATATGAAATTTAAAAATTAATTTTGCCAAAATAATAGTATCTATACATATTCACACAATTCACAACATGTCAAAACTTAATAAATATAACATCATATTTAGTGTAATATCTATTTTATTATATATGGATGGATATTTATTATATACCGTGTAAGAGCTTCTCCATTTGTCGTAGTTCCATGTTTAGGAGAATAGATACCAGTTTCTAAGTTAACCATTGAAACAGGTTTCTTCAACAGCTTTTCTCCAATTCCCACAAGGTTCTTTAGGTTTTCTTTAGTAGCAATATCCACCGAAGATTCTTTTTCACTTAATGTGTCATCCTACATAATCAAAATAATTAATATATATATATATATGAGACAATTCTTCACTTTAAGTACTATTGGCAGGACGACCTTTCAACAGTTTTCGGCGCGATTTTTTTTATGACTGTGTATATTGTAGCTATTTAGAACATTTGTGCGATTTTTAGAAAATTCTGAATAGTTTACACTGAAAACTAGGTTTAAACATATTGTTGCCCGAGTGACTAATTTTTTTTATGCGCGTGGAAAACAACATGTTTGAACCTAGTTTTCAGTACTATAAACTATTCGGAATTTTCTGAAAATTTGCAGGATGTTCTAAATAACTACAATATACACGATCACACAAAAAATCGCGCTAAAAACTGTTCACGAGTCGAGAACAATAAAGAGCTTTACCGGTATGACTTAAAGTGAATCCCCGTAAGAGAATGAATTCTGCTATATATATACATACTAACTTTATAATTTGACATTAAAAATATATCTATGTAAACAAAGTAACCTGGATTCGAAGGTAGTTTTTCTCGGAGTTGAGAGCTTGAAAAACAGTAGAGAGAAATAAATCAGTCATGTCACTACTAGCTTGAGTAAAAATATCAAGCAAGGGAACAGAGTTGTGACTTTTCAACCATCCCAACAGACCCCATTTTGCAGCCTCATCAGCACTATATTTGTCCTCTATTTTTACCGAACCAGTTCCTATCGATAGAACCAAGAAACGGCCGAACTCCATCGGCTTTATTTGAAAGAAGTCAGGATTGTTTTGGTGAATTTCTTTCGACACTTCATTTATAGCAACCAAAGCCTAAAATAATTGAAAATGAAATTAATATGGTTATAAAGTCATAACGCCTTTACACATTTACTAATACATAGTGAATATTATTTGAAAATTGCAAAAAATAATACTATATGTTACTGCAATGAAAACTACGTACAAAGAAGTATAACCCTTTGCTACACATATCTCGAAGAACATGCTAAATTTCACTCTAGAATTATCCTTATTAATACTATATATTAATACCTCTTAGAAGCCATCGATCTTAATTTAGATCCATAATTAAGAAATTACATGTTTCTACTATAGCTTATCCGTTATTTGGGTTCAAATTTGTGGTTTTACAAGTTCAAGCCCTTTTCAACCATTAATAATAACTCTTTCTTCAAAAAACGAGTTGGTATTGTTTTGGGATATTAAAGTTTTATTGTCTAACTTTATTGGACATCTTTAATTCACATTAGTCGCAAATGATAATAAAATAATAAAACGACTCATGGATTAGCCTAGCATGCTCTTAGGCTAAACACTAGACTTTTTTTTTTTTTTTGTCTTTTTGGATGAATGAGATTATTTCTTCATCTTAAGCTCATTCCATCACTTTTACAAAAAAAAAATATATATATCAAAATTATTATTTGAGACAATGATGATTTGTTCTCTTACGTATGTTATCGAATCTTTGAACTCACGTATACGTAATAATTCACTAACTAACATGAACAGTTTTTTATTTTTGTGAAGATATCCTTATTATAAACTGTTTTTAGTATTTATCTTCTTAACATGCATTATGACTATAAAAAGATTCACTATATATATATGCTAAATAATTATGAATAATGTTCTTAATTAATTACCGGATTATTGGCCACAACACCACCATCAATGAGATGGAATTCTTTAACTTGACCATTGGAGGCTTTGGTTTCAAAAGAATGAGGTGGGAGATAGGTTGGAGCAGCTGAGGTTCCAATACATACATCTGACAACAAAGCATTTAGGCTGGAGTTCCTTTTTCCCTAAACCAAATCATATATAATAGAGAAATTAACAAGCTAAATCACTTCCAAAAAGTAAAATTGTATATAAATTTTATAGATACTTTCTCAATTTACACACTCAAAATACACATTATGATCGATATGTAATTATTAATAATTATAAATATTTTTAATTAGGAATTACATCATATTTAATTGTATAATTAAGATTAATTACATATCATTTGAGCGTGTAGAATAAAAGTGTATAACAATAGTGTTGTTTGGTAACACTTAAAAAATAGTTTTTTATTTAATTAATTAAAAATTTGACAATTAAACAAAAAATGTGTTTGATAACTCTATTTTTATTTATTATCTTTATAAATTTTAATTAAAATTTATTAAATTTTGAAAATAGAATTTTTTTACTTTCAAATTTTTTTCAACAATTTTCAATTTTTGTTTCTTCTATTTTTTCAAATCAATATCTCGTATTGTTAAACAAAAAATAAAAATAAAAGTTATCAAACGCTTTTATTATTTTTTATTTTTAAAAACAAAAACAAAAAATAGTTACCAAACATATTTTTATTTTTTAAAAATAAAGAAATAAAAATAAAAAAATATTTCTATTTTTGTATTTAAAAAATTCAAAAACAATTTTTTTTACCAAACGGACCCAAAATTACTCAAAATTTAAATAAATAATGTTGTTATGTATTTACAATTAATTAATTAGTATACCTCATAGGTAGAGAAGACAGTAGGTTGGAGACGGTTGATGTCAAATGTTGGAATTATGACATTAGCAAGCGTTTGGTTCAACCTCACATCACCTAATTTTTCTCTCAGCAGATTATGCAAATACTTCCCGTCGTATTTTGGTCCACTCAGAGACTTAACCTTACTAATAAGATGACCTGTATGCTTATGCCTATACATATATTTATTTTACTGTTAGTCAATAAAGTTAGGTAGTTGGGCATTTATGACTTATGAGTAATATGAATGAGAATTGCCAAGGGCTGGAAAATGACGTATAGATATCATCCTTATTCATACAATTCAATATCAACTCACACATATTTAAATTAAATAAGATGCCACTTCAATATAGTGTTAGGTACCTCCAAATAGCAATATTCAATATATATATATATATAGAGAGAGAGAAATAATTGTTAAGGAGCAATATTTATGCTCAATACTACAAGGATGTGACATATCGCTATTGGTGTAATTCAATATGAGATTTTATATATTTGAAATTAGTAAATATTATGGGGTATTGCTAACTAATCGTGAAGTGCCACTTCATATGGTGTTGGAGACCTTAACGTGTCAAATAGCAACACTCATATATATATATATATATCTTCTATATAATGAGTGTGTAGATAACGGAAATTCTTAGTTTTAACGATTTTTTATTTTTTTAATGTTAACTTTAACAGAATATTCTTGTATTTAACAGAATATTCTTATATTTAAGGATAGTTTTAAACTTAAATAAAATAAAATAAATAATTAAAAAATGATATTTTTTGAGATATTTTAAAATGATAATTATTTTAAAATAATAATTAATTAAACAAATTAAAATACGATATTTTTTAGATATTTTAATAATAATTATTTAAAAATAATAAAATCATATATTTTATAACTTAAATAAAATTTTAAATAAATTTAAACTCACTTATTATAATAATATAATATTAAACATATCTACTGTGAATTAACAACAAATTGTTTTTTTTTTTAAAATTAGGAAGAAACTTAAATTTAAAATCCACGTATAATATTTAATATTACATTAAACATATAATATATAATCTGTTGTTGTCTTCAAAAACTACAACAAACATAAACTTAAACAAAAATAAATAAATTATTTAATTAAAATAAGATATTTATTTTAAAATTTATATGATATTAATATAAATTTAATAAAAATAATTAATAAATTTTATAAATAAAAGTAAGTAAATATTTATATCTAGTATATATATAAATATATGGCACAGATTTTGTTCTACTTGGGATAAGTCTCATTCCATCTACAACTGTCGGAACAATTATTAGTTTTATCGAATGATTTTTAATCATATAAAATTAAGACCATGAAACATTAAATTTAAATTAAAGTAGATAAAACTAAATTCAAATACATAATAAAATTTGTTTCTAATTAAATGAGATAAAATTCAAAGCATATTAGTTTAAGAGAAGATATGAGGACAGTGTTATGTATGTGTGTGTGTGTGTCTCTCTCTCTATATATTTAACCTGGTATGATGTTGTGGAAAGATAAGAGGACAGTGTTGGAGGTAGAAGTCGATGATATCTTTGGCAGCAAATAATGGCCTTTTGTTTTGGTCTGGGGCTGTAATCATGGCAGTAATGAGTCCACCTGTGCTTGTTCCCGCAATTACATCAAAATAGTCTGCAATTCTAGCATTCTTGTCATCCTCCACTTTCTGTACCAAATATCCATCTTTTATATAATTTGTACGTACGTACGTACGTAGCCATGCATAATGGTCTCTAATTAAATATATATATATATTTATACTACCTGAAGCTCAGATTCTAAGAAGGCAAGGATAGTCGCCGGAATAATTCCTCTTACTCCACCACCGTCGATGCTAAGAACAGTGATCACATTTCCATACAGCGGCGACGGTAGAAACGATTTGGTTCTCTTCATATCATATATATATGTGTGTGTTAGAAGAGAAAAAAATGGAATTGATTGGGGAATTGAAGAAATTAAAAGTGAAATATTTTTAGACAAATATAGTGAAAGAGCGAGAGAATATATAATGCTAGGAAAATTCCCAACTATTTTTATTCAACATTAGTACTATAAATTCAAAAGTAAATTTCTGAGTGTGAGAGTCTCTTGGAGTTGGATAATTTGGATTGGTCGCTCATTTATTTGGGTTGTTGGCTGGATTGGTCAATTCAAAATTAAAGTCTTCTGGAAACATTAAATGAGTTATGTACGTAATTTTACACTGATAGATACATAAAAGGGGTCATTGGCAAAATAGCCTATTTTTATAGTGCAATTTGCACTATGGCTTAGTTTCAATAGTTTTTAGCTAAATAGCCTCTTTTATTAATGAATTTTTTATATTACCTATTTTACCCTTAAAATAAAATAATAATAAATTAAAAACAAAAATCCTAATAATAACTATTATCTTCTTCCTCTCACCCATCCACCCACACCCATCCACAACTACCCACTATCATCCCCCACCCCCACCACCACCACCACCACCACCACCGGCGACCACCGCCCCCTACCGCCGACGAACACCGCTCATCACCGGCTGCCACCATTTCTCCACAAATCCGGCCACCACTCATTCAAAATATTGGTTTATAAAGCTTTTTTTATTTGTATAAAATATCAGATTTAAAATGCAAAATGATTGTTTTAGTATGTTGAAAGTATAAGTAAGAATTTAGGTTTATTTCTTGAGTTTTATGGAGGTTAAACCTTGAAAATCTGAAAAAATTAATGGTGGTTTCGGTTATTTTCGAGATTGAAAAATCCAGAATTTTTTGACAGCTTGTCTAATTTTTCGACAAGGAGTCTAAATTTTAGACCAGTAGTCGTAATTTTAGACCAGTAGTCGTATTTTTTCGACCACCTGTCTAAATTTTAGATCAGTTGTCTAAATTTTTAGACAGGTGGTCGAAAAAATACGACTACTGATCTAAAATTACGACTACTGGTCTAAAATTTAGACTCCTTGTCGAAAAATTAGACAAGCTGTCAAAAAATTCTGGATTTTTCAATCTCGAAAATAACCGAAACCACCATTAATTTTTTCAGATTTTCAAGGTTTAATCTCCATAAACTCCAGAAATAAACCTAAATTCTTACTTATACTTTCAACATACTAAAACAATCATTTTGCATTTTAAATCTACAAAAACAATATAAAAAATCTCATATTTTATAAAAAAAAAAAAAAGATTTATAAACCAACCTTTTGAATGAGTGGTGACCAGATTTGTGGAGAAATGGTGGCAGCTGGTGATGAGCAGTGTTCGCCGGCGGTAGGGGCTGGTGGTCGCCGGTGGTGGTGGTGGCGGTGGCGGCGGGGGATGATAGTGGGTGGTTGTGGATGGGTGTGGGTGGATGAGTGAGAGGAGGAAGATGATAGTTTAGAGTTTTTAATTTTAATTTATTATTATTTTATTTTAAGAGTAAGATGGGTAATATAAAAAATTCATTAATAAAAGAGGTCATTTAGCTAAAATGTTTTGAAAGTAGGTTATTGTGCAAAATGCACTATAAATGGGGTCTATTTCCACCAATTTCTCTACATAAAGCTAC
The DNA here is from genome assembly GCF_963169125.1 of Humulus lupulus. Taxonomy (NCBI): domain Eukaryota; kingdom Viridiplantae; phylum Streptophyta; class Magnoliopsida; order Rosales; family Cannabaceae; genus Humulus; species Humulus lupulus. Next base: position 19,329 of record NW_026908737.1, read on the forward strand.
ACTCATAATCTCCTTAAGTAGGAGACGTGGCATCATCCCTCGAAATAATTTCTAAAAGGCTTTGTAGAAAAAGTTTTAATGTCTTATGGCTATATTGTGATGCACCTATATATTACGACATTAAATAGGGACGTTTGTTTTCTCTATATTGTACACGAGAGAATAAAACAAAAGAGTGTTTGTTGTGATTGATTATTAAAGAATACAAGTTGAGCTTCTTATATAGAGAGCTGAGACTCAAAGGGTATAGTCGGTTACAAGTGCTAACATAATAAACTAACGAATAAAATTCAGCTGTCCTCTGAAAATGATGTCCCAAGCCCGTCCCACGTATAATATGTTAACATGTGGCAAAAAAATTTAATTAAAAGAGCTTATTAAAAAAAATTAACGGACGTTTGTTCGGTTGTTTTAGCTCCCTCTTTCTTTCTGTGTGTTTTTTGTTCCATAAATGTTTGATATCCCAACACTACAAGAATTTCATGTATTAGCGGCGGGGGACTCCGCCGCTAATACCCCGCGTCTAATTGTTTATCGCTAATAATCATTATTAGCGGTGGACTGACACACCCGCTGCTAATACATATGTCAGATTCAGTTTTATTAGCCGTGGGGTTCGCTGCTAATATTGTTTTTATAATATATTTTAAAATTTATTTGAAATAAATTAATATTTATTAAATTTAATTATTTATAAAAATAATTCATAATATAATTTAACAAAAATAAGCATTTAATTAATTTAAACATAACTAACATTAAAATTAATGTGAATAATTTTAATATTTATCAACCTAGCTAATATAGCTATTGTCATTAAAAATAAATACAGTATAATACAGTATTAATTCAGTCAAAATACATAAACTAGTAACTAAATAAAATCATTAAGATTAATATTGAAATTGTCCTCATCTTCAACATTTTGGTGTGGCTGTGAGGACGACGGCTGTGGTGGTGGCTGTGGCAGTGAGGGTGACGGCTGTGGCTGTGGCTGTGGCGGTGAAGGAATATAAGGTGCCTGTGATGATCGTCCGAGCGTGAGGTCCAAGTATCATACTGAGCTAATATCGCTGTGCCAGTGACACTGAGTATCATACTGTCCCTACTCCCTATTGAGTCCAAGATCAGATAACTAAGATACAAACAATGGCAAAGGTAATGTGGTTAATTAGGAAGCAAGATCTTGCCTCTGTGCATAATATGCTTCGATTAAAAAAAAAAACGTTTTAATGTGTTGTGCTTTAAACTCGCAGATATAAACAAATATAATTTTTCCTCTGACAAATATGATAAACAGATATTTAAATAAAAATCTTCAAATTTGATTAGAGGGAAAAAAGAAAAAAAAAAGAGCCCAAAGAGTTCTTCTATTTTCCTTGTTATGTAATATATACTAAAGTGAAAAGGCAACAACATTGGGCCCACCATTCTCAACATAAACGAAAGCTATTCTCAAACAAGAAAAAAAAAACCCAGAAAATTTCATTCTCTATAATCCACAAAACAAAAACAAAAACCCCAGAAAAAAATAATAAATATGAATACTAAAATATCTAATCAGTAGAATACCCAGTGCTCTGCTTCTTAGGCGGAGAAGAAATGAGCCAGACAAAGCCGTACGGGTCCGTGACCTTGCCCACGCTGCCACTGAATGCACCTTTGTCTTTACCCACGTTTCCATTGAGAGGCCGAGTTTGCGACGAACCTGATGTGGAGGAGACGACGAAGAAGACGATGGAGACGATGATGGAGGAGGAAAAATGGGTTTGTGGGAGTTCGGAGAAGGAGACGTTGCGGTTTTAATTTGCAAAAGTATTAGCGGCAGGCCCTGCTGCTATTTAATTGAGTCCGCCGCTAATAATAGTATTAGCGGCGGGTTGTCCGTTGCTAAATTAAGTTATTACCCGCCGCTAATACTATTAGCGGCGGGTAGTCCGCCGCTAATACCCCGCCTTTAATAAAACTTAAAAAGTTCCCGGGCTTTTTATTATGTGTATTTGCAACGGACTATCCGCCGTAAATAGTGGTAAAGTCTGCCGCTAATATATATTTTATTAATTGTTAAATACTCGAACCTTATTAGCGGCGGACCCCCGTAGTCTGCCGCTAATAGTATATGCAGTACAGGCAGACTTAGCCCGCCGCTAATAGACTCGCCGCTAATACTTGTAATTGTTGTAGTGCATTAACAACTTTTAATAAATTAAATTCCATAAGTGGCTATGAATGTTAAGAGTGAAAAATAAAATAAATTAAATTTAGTGATATTTTGTATTGATAATACCAAAACGTTGACAATAGTATATTATTATTTTAAATGTGACAATAGTTTAGGATAATAATATACTATATTGAATCATTAAATTTGATTGTATTAAACTTCTCTCAATTTTGTGAGATATGTTGTACATTAGAACTATATTAAAATTTGTTAGTTATTATTAAAATTTGTTGGATTTTCCTCTGTATCAAATACATATATGTTATTAAGTGTTGTTTAAAAATTAGTAGAAAGTAACAAAATGACAAAAATCTCATATGAACTTAAAAAAGAAATATATATTAACTTTATTTAATTTAAAAAATATATAATATAATATAATATTATATTATAAAAAAGAGATATAAAAAAGTAAGGAAAAAGATAGAATAATATATATATATATATATTTATATTCAAATATGTATGCATAGAGATGGAGTATATATTTAAATATTATATATGATTAATGGATTATAGAGTTTTTTTTAAAAAAAAGAATGAGACTATTTAAACCAAGACATATAAATAATTAAAGTTTGTTAGTGGGGTATCAAGCATTTATGGAGCAAAGTAGAGAGAGAGAAAGATGGAGATAAAATATCCTAATAAATGTTTGTTAGCAAATTTTTAATAAGCTCTTTAATAACCTAACAAATGTCCGTTAATTTTTTTTAATAAGCTCTTTTAATTAATTTTTTTTGCCACATGTTAACATATTATACGTAGGATAGGCTTGGGACATCATTTTCGGGACAGCTGAATTTTATTCGTAAACTAACCATCTTAACCAAACTACCAAACTTATATTCCTAACATGGGTTTTTTATTTTCAACTTTAATTGAATTCTATATCCCCGTTTATTTTGTTTCCATATTTTAGTTGAGATATATATATGGGGACACTTTTAATGGTTACTACCTGTGGATGATTACTTTAATATTAACTATTAGATTACGATCAATAATCCATATTTATAGTTGTTAATTAATATTTTTAAAAATAAACTTTGATTTTTAAATTTTTTTAGAAATGCTACCTGATTACATAACGATCACATATTTATTAAATTAAATAATTTTAAAAAATATTATTTAAGCATCATATATGAAAATTCGAACTAATTGTAGAAAAAACATATTTACTTGTTGGTGACTTGCTATACCAAGTCACTATGTTGCCGTATCATCATAATTGTTAGTACCCATCTATAGATAGTAACCATTAAAAAGTCTTCCATATATATATATATATAAATAAGATTTAGTTCCCAATAAGCAATAGTGACAATTATAGAGACACTACAAAAAACTTGGCAAAAGTCAGGTTTTGCGTTGCAAAAGTCATATGGTTTTTACCGATGTGCTTTTGCGTCGGCAAAAAGTGACGACGTACATCCGTCGATAATGGCACTTTTGCTGATGCAAAATGTACTGCACCGGCAATTGTATCTTTTGGCGACGAAAAAATGCGCTGGGAAAAATAAGGATGCGCTGGGGAAAAAATTTGTCGCGGGATTGTGGAAAACACTTTTAGCGACACAAAATTGCGCTGGCAAAGATGTTTCTTTTTAGTGGCGCTATATTGTGCCGGCAAAAGATGAATATCTGTAGTGGCGCATTTTTGCGTCGGCAAAGGTTGAAGCTTTTACAAACATAATTTTGTGTCAGTAAAAGTATTTTTTAAATAAATTTTTTTGATAACACACTACAAGAAAGAAGGCTTTTGCCGGCGCAATTCAGAATTGCGTTGGCAAAAAAAACCTTTACCGGCACATTTAGTGATACGCGCCGGCAAAAACAAGGCCTTTTGTCGACATTAATTTTCGCCGGCAAAGATCTATGGAATTTAATAAATAAAATATCATACACTTTTGCCACGTGCATTTCACCTAATGCGCCGTCAAAAGACAAAACTTGTATATTAACTTAGTGCACGTTTACAACAAGGTAGGCAGCTAGACTTTTGCCGGCGCGTTTCGTTGCGCCAGCAAAAGTCTAATTTGTGTCGGCAAAAGGTAGACTTATTAAAATAGTGCTGTTTTGAACTAGGTTTTAATATTGACTTTTGCCGGCGCAACGAAACACGTCGGCAAAAGTCATAGCGATTTACACTAGCCATGAGCCCTTCTTCCCCATTTTTAGACTTTTTCTCTCTTTCTTCTTTCTTCTCTTTGGTTTGATGTCCGACCACCCCAGCCCATAGTTCCACTGTGGTTGAGCAGCTCAGTTAGTAAATCTCTTCTCTCTCAAGGTTAGTAAATCCCAATGCCTCTCTCTTTCTTTCTCTCTATCTCGGTTTCTAATTGTATTTTTTTTATTGTTCTCTCTCTATAAACAGGTCCACCAAAGTGTGTGCAACTCCAATCTCTCGGTAGAACAACTCCAAGGGTTAGTTTTTTTTTAGGTAATTAAATTAATTTTTATTGTTTAAGAAATTTTATTCTTAAATATGTGAATGTGTGTGTACATATGTTTATTTAATGTTAATTAAATATGTAAATGTGTGTACATATGTTTATTTAATGTTAATTTTTTTTAGAAAATTGATTAATTAATTGTGAACTATTAATATATATGTTCGTGTGTGATATTTTGTATTATAGTTATATTTTTGTGTTAAAAAAAAACAAATGAATCTGTGTAGTTTTAGAAAAATGAGATTAATAATGAAAAAGAAAAAAGAAATATGTTTTCAGTATTTATTAAAAAATTAAAAAAAACTGATTTGAGTATGTATTTTTTTTTTAAATTTTAATGCTTTATATGTATATTAAAAAAATATATTAGATTATTATATTATATTATATATTTGCATTATACTTTATTTTTTTAGATTAAAGATTGATTTGATGTTACTGGTATAAAAATATTTGATATATGTTATTAATCTTGGTTTATGTTGTGCATGCTTTGGGAATATTCTGTATATTGCTCTAGTAATATTATGTATATTTTTGTGTGTAGTTTGAAGGTTTTATAAAATTTTGGGATAGTTTAAAATATAGTTGTTATACTGCCCAAATTTTGTAGTCTTAGGAAAATTAACATTAATTACAAAAAATATAGCTGTTAACATTAATTTTTATTGTAATGCTTTATATGTATTTGTTTATATCTTAATAATAACTAATTTTAAGTTTTTTTTTATAATATATGTTTTTTGTATTTATTAATTATTTTTTATAAAATTAAAAAACAGATTTGAATATGTATTTTATTTTATTTTAATGCTTTATATGTATTTGCTTATTTTTTCTTGTTAATATTTATTGTTAGAGCAACAATTTGTCTTTCTATATCTGGAGGCTTCTCCCAACAATAGACGATGCTCGGTCACTATTCCGGTGATGAAATTTGCCTTTGACTCGTCGAGATCACCTGCAAGAAAGACACTCTGATGCTTAAGTCAATTCAAAATTCGATCCCATTTCCCTTCTATGAATCTTATATTTATAGGACAAAATATGTAAAGCAGTTAGTTGGTTCAAGCGAACCCTGGAATTGGGGGGGGGGGGGGGGGAAGAAATAACTGAATTTCCCTCCAAAAATACCGACTTTGAATGTCTCGCTCAGGGGTCAGAGGCGAGGATCGCCTCTGATCCACATCTTCTGCCTTCGGAACTTCTACATGCCAAAACGTTCCGTTTTGAATATTTGATAAATGAGGAAAGGGTTTTTGGGCTGAATATTTTGGGCCCAACAGATGCCCCCTGGCCCAAGCTTCGGACAGGCGAGGCGTGCTAATCTGTTAGAATCTTTGGCCGACTCTTCAACACCAAAAAGCTCACCTAGAGCCGTCATTCTCCGTAAACCGAGGTAATCCGTAGGTGCATGATCATTTGATTACCTGAAAAGTTACACTTAATGTAAACACAGTTATCGAGTGAAGCGTTTGGTTTTGAATTTTACCATTCATTTAAATAGTTTTTATTTTATAATAATTCTCATTCAAATCTCCAAACTTTATTCCAATTTCCAGAGAGAAGCTCCGAAGAAACCCTAGAGATTTCCTTCAGTTCAACCCTTCGACAATCGTCTCATTCTGCGTAATAATGTCTTCTCGTTCATCTCCCAAGCCTCTGGATCGCGATGGATACAAGAATGCGTTCGAACGCATGCGCAAATCGTTCGACATTCCTGACAATGTCACGGTGAGGATGCTGAGCTTCAAGAATGGCGATTTAAGGACGTAGTGAAGCCTTCCGAGATCGTCATGAGTCTGAGACATGTCGAATGGCTCCGCTTCCCTCTCCCGGCTCTGCTTGTTCAGATAATTTCAAACTCCGGGGCTCACATTTCGCAATTTCTCCCAAATGCTATTCAGTCTATAGTTGGGGCTCAGATGATAGGGAGCCTCAAGAATGTCAACATCCAATCGGACGACATTTACGCGTGCTTCACCAAGTCTACGAACAAGGTGATAGAGGGAAAGCCTTGGAAAACCTTCTACCTCTCTCCCAAAAAGGATCGGACAATCTTCACCGATTTTGATAGCTCCCATCGAAATTGGGATAAATACTTCTTTGCTGTTGGAGGAGCGTGGTATCCTGAATTCCTGCCTCAGGAAATTTTTCCTTTGGCCAGGGTGTTTATAAAAGGTGAGTCACATTTTTCATTTTGTTCCTTATTGATTTTAATGTGAACTAATCATATCTGGATGATTATCTGCTAGTTTAACTCTGTGTATTACTGTTTTGGTTCTTTGCATCAGATTTTTCTTGGCCTCAGGTTAGTATGAGTCCTGAACGGCAGAGAATGCTGACAGAGAAGGGGCTTCTGCATGAATATAATGAGAACGCCATTAGTATCAGGGGTGTGCTGAACCCCTACTGCATGCAAATTATGACTCGGCTTTGCTTCGTGGATCGAGTTGATCCTGGCGCTGTGCGAGTTAGATCGCAAAAGGGGGATATGACCCTTAGCAAAATCACAACAGCATGTGCGAAGCAGTGGGGGCTTTTATGAAGAAATCTCCTCCCACTCCCTCAACTCTGTCTCTGTCGAAGACCGAGTGTGAAAGGGCGTGTTCTGAGACTTACGCCGCATGCACCAAACGTCAAGGGGTCCCAGAAGGCAAAAACAAAGAGGGTTCTGGTCTAGCTCCTGCTGCAGAGTCATCCCCTGATAAGTCCAGCTTATCGTGTAGATCTTCTTGCATTCAAGGGCGATCGTCCACGCCTTCTGATGCTCTCCCAATTCAGCCTCTCCAACAAGTGCCTTTGCCTGTAGAGGCTTTAGGAAAAAGAAAGGAGCGTGAGGAATCCTCTGGCGAAGATTCAGACGACGCGAAGTGCATTTCGTCCAAGCTTCGGATCCCGAAAGGTTCTGTCTCCATTGCTCAAGGATCTCCCTTTCCAATCCCCAAACTTACCCCAGGTAAATTACCAACGGGCCAGGCTCTCTCGTTGTGCAAGAAGCCACGAGGATCTGCCCGCGTTGGGCATTTACCTAGGGCGTCTCCTACTTCACACGCAATTGGGTCTTCCTTGGCGGTAGGCTCAGAAGGGGTGGCTCATGCAGAGGGCGTTTCCTCTTCTCCGTCCGAATTATCAGGAGTGGTGACTGGAGATGGAGTGCAGGGTGGCTTACTAGTTGCGGTGAAGTCTCCTGTTGTCTGTATGAATCCGTCAGAGGCATTACCCACTGCTTCTGCTTTGGCTGAACGGTCTGACATTGGTCATAAGCGTGGCTGAGAGGGGAGACACCCTTCTTTTGCCTCTCGTAAGAACAAGCTTCTAGAGGATTCCTTCGGAGAGGGTTTTGAGTCTGCGGATACCCATCCTCTGCCAGTTGAGCCAAGTAAGACCGTTGTATTAGAAACTACCCCTGGGTGTCAGGAATCAGGGGCTGTCGAAGTAACAGGTGTTGACACTCTCAGTGTTGATGTTTCCTTATTACCGCCTGCCGCTTCTGAGTCTCATTCAGGAGATGTCATTGTTGTATCCCCGAAGGGTACTAGCACTTTTGAATCTCCTAGCGCTTTCTTGGAGCAGCTAACGTCTTCTGCCGTGCAGACGCCGGTGTACCTCCCAAGTGATTTGGGTGAAGATGATAACTTATTTATATGCCCTTCGAAGACGTATTCTTCTAGCGTGGGGACAATTGTGCTGGCGTCTGATAGCATTATGGTATCGACGTTAGCAGAAGGTGGGAAGCCAGCTGCCCCCGTTGCTTCTGCGGCTGCATCTGCAGGGGGAGAAGCAAGTGACAGAGCAGGAGTAGTGTCGGAATATGGCCCTTCTGCGTCTATTGAAGTTATGGAGGAAATGCTACGCATAAGCAGACCCCATCTACCTACAGAAGCAGTTGGATCCTTGAGCGGGCAAGGTGATTTGCTGCAGCAGGTATCAGACCACATCTGGATGGTAAGTTGGTAAAAAAAATCAGGCCTTGTTATATCTCGTGATATATGTATGATGTTATATTTAATAAGTGTTTTGTCACAGAGCTATGTATGCGCGTTTGCTGCAAGGCGGGAATATGCGGCAGCTATACAGAATGGCTCTAAACTAGCGGAGCAGATGGCGAAATTAGAAGAAGAGCGGGCAGGGAGAATGATGGCCGAGGCAAATCGGGACGTGCTTGTGGAAGCCATCAAGAAGTTGGAGGCAGAGATGGCAGAGGCAAAAAGGAGGGTGACTGCCACAGAGGAGAAGCTGGTGGGCACTGTTAGACTCGAAGTAGAGCGAGACAAACTGAAAGCTGACTTGGTGGATATGACCAATAAGTGGATGGAGAAAAATCAAGTCTGCGTTCAGCATGAAGCCCGCATGGAGAAGCTTAGCAGTATGATGAACGACCTTGAAGATGATATAGTGTCGTTGCAGACTGATAAGGAGATCTTATAAAAAGAGAAAAAAAGAGCTGGAGCGAAAGTCAAATGAGCTTGAGGCCAGCGCAGCGGACGCCAGGAAGCAGAAATTGGAGGCTGAACTTCATCTAGGGAAGAAGTTGAAGAAAGCAGAAGAGGCGGTGACCGAAGCCAAGAAGCAGTTGGAGGAGATGGCAGAGGTATGCGACTCTTCTTTTGTTATTGATGTATTAGAAAATTAATGGGCCCATAAAACACGTGTGTTGATTTCATAATGTTTTTGGTTTTACAGAGGGCAGCAGAGGCGGCGATTGAAGCCACAAAGGGCTGAGCCACCTGTGCCTCTGCAGCTATCCTTGCCAATTCCTCATTCTGTTTGTTGGCCTCTGCCAACTGTTGCTTCAATTGCCGGTTCTCAAGTTCCACAATAGGAACATACCGCTCAGGATTGTAATACATATCCTCATCCCTTGGTGGAGGAGGTGGTCCCCGGGAATCAGAAGACCCACTTCTCTCTTCAACATCCGGGTTCTCCATTGGCTGTTTTCCAGGACGTCTTGGGTAATTTTCTTCAGGTGTGTTCTGATTGTTAGTGGCAATGACTTTTCAGGGATGAATGCTTAAGGCTCTCAATGAAAGCACCAAACTGTTGACGCCGTTTTTCGTCAACAGTGAAAGAAGAGCACGTAAACAACAAACAGTAATGACCAAGTAAATTATAACAACACAAAACACGATTTTTACGTGGTTTAGCAGTTAAATCTGCCTAGTCCACGAGTCTCTGTTATTAAACTCAAGATTATCTCTAAAAATTCTTAAGAATGAATATTTCAGAGTTTTTTCTCAAGGTTCAGAATTTCGGTCCATTACAATGGTGCATGACCTCTCTATTTATAGAGAAGGATGCAGAATACTCTCCCACATATTTTGGGTAGTTACTCTTTTTGATGTAAATAAAATAAAATGGCTTTAAATGCCTGCTATCCGATATAAAAAGGAAACGTCCTCTGAAGACCAGGGGCTAATAACTAATCGAATAATATCCCATGATTTTATGGGTTTTACAATAATAAACGCAGAACACGCCCCTTATAATCAACACTTATAGATATTCTAAGTCGTTATCATATATCTCCAAGGCCTTAATCTCCCAGATTTCTCATAAGCTTTCGAGCCAATGACATCTCCCGAGGTCACATGGCTTCGAGATCGTACGTATGTCAGGCTCGGAGCCCCTGATCCGAGGTCATTCCTGAGGAGAGATGCATCTCGGGAGCTACCCTTCGAGATCGTGAATATTTCGAGGCCATATCGAGTCTTGCAGGCTCGGTACTTAGTCCTGGAGCATACTTCAAACTTTACGAGTCCATTCGTTGCGAATCCAACTTTCGAGGTCATATTTAACATAGCTCGAAATCTGGGTATAACAATGAACTATGTGGTAGATTTTCCTTGCTGGACATTAGGCTCATTCCTTTTTGTTTATATGTGCAGGAAAATAGCTATAGTGGCGGGTAAGATTCATGGATGCTTGGGGAATGTGTATCGGTAATGAATGGATTCAAGGAGTCGAGAGTTCGATTTCGAGGATGTAGTCTTTTATTTATGGTTTATGTGTATTTTTCCGCACCTATTTATGTAATCTCTTTTCATTTCAATTAAGATATGTTTTCTTTTTAAAACAATGGGATCCCATATCCTGCTTTGAGTTTATGTAAGTTTATACATTGCTTTTTACAAGTTTTTAATAAAGTATGATCTTTTTCACTTGTAAGTTCTATTAAAGATTAGGGTCTATGTATAGTTTTCGTTATAGGGACTGTGACACTATAAAAGAGGTAATCATGAAGTACTATTTTCAAAGTATGGGGAAGTATAATAGCCATGAGACAAGTTTTTGGGAAACCGAAAAGACTTGATTGGACATGATTGGTTACTTTTTTCGAAGAGGCATGACGACTCTGACAAGTTTTATGGGGCATGCGAAGGGTTAGACACCTAAGTTTACTTTATGCTGGTCGCAGTAAAGTAAACTTGGGGGGCAAATGTTTACCCAAAAACGACTGCTGATGACGTGGCAATTATTTCTTGCATGTGATTGACGCGTGGCAGAGTCAAATAAGGAACTGCTGTTCGATGATTGACCAACTACGTATTGCTTCTCCCTATCTCACGTTTAGGTATGACCAGTCTGGTCATATAGTTCGAATTATTCCCTTATGGGATTGTATCTTGTAATAATTATATTATTTATTTCCTCTTTATTACCTTGATACACAGATATTAAGGAGGATTAAAGCCCAATGGCCCATGTAACCTCCCTTGAGCCTATACATATGCGTGAGATAGCTCAAGGAAGGGACTTTTGGTTTTTTGATTTATGATCTTGGCATCTTTTTCCCGAATATTGAGAGAGAACTGTAGTGTGATTATTGATCATCTTATTGTATTTCTCCCAAGGTTTATGAAACTCAAGAACCCGAGTTCTTTGATCACGGCATTAAGACTCAATATTAATAATAGCACTAAGTGGAAGTAGGTCATTACCGTTCTTTGGGGCCGAACCACTATAAATCGTTGTTGTCTTCTTCTTCTTCTCCATTAAATTAAACTCTTAATCATCATCTCATTTCTTATCGTATCTTTGACTCCGTGTCGTTGGCCAAATCGAGGGTCAACAAAATTATTTAATTAGATAATATTATATCAAACTTTTATTATTTAATTAATTAAATTAATAAAAAATAAATGATTATTTATTTAATTATTTATTCATAATTTTTTAATTTGTAATAATAATAATAATAATTTTACAAATGAATTATTATTTGACTTTTAGACTAATTTTTTTTAAAATAATTAGATAAATTTTATTAATCTTTATCATTCATTATTTTATTAATAATATTTTAAACTTATCATTTCTGTGTCGATATCCCTATAATTGATGGTTGTAGTCAACAACCATCAATCATAAGCATACCGGGAAAAAGAAAATAAATTAACTTCTAATTAATTTTTTTGTTCTATTTTTACAAATTATAATTATAATAATTTAAAAAATTAATTATTGTTCTATTTTTGTGAAGCATGTTCAATGCAAGAGGTTTTTTTTTTTTTTTTTTTTTTTTCAGGTAGTAGAGGACAAAATCTAAAATCTTTGTGTCAATCCTCTCAAATATTAGTCTTTTTGCTAAAGTTTTTATTTCAAAAGCAAAAAAGTTTTTTAAAAAAAAAATAATGATGGACTTTAAACATTAATCACAAGAAATGTGACATAATTTTTTTTCGATTTTAAAATGTTGTAAATAAAATACCAAATTTTAAAAAGAAAATGTTTTAGAAATATGTGACATTGTTTTTGTAAAGAAGCCTTCTAAATTTTCAATAAATCCAAACAAACAGAGATCATTATCAGCATTAAAAAAACTATTCCAAATAAATAGAGACTAAGAACACAAAGCCAAAACAGAGAATTGTCCACATGATGCAAAAAAGACAAATTCATCATTAAAAAATACTAACAAGTAACAATAATTCAGCAACAAAGTACCAAATATAAAATCTAAAATCAAAATACATCAACAATCAATGACAGTAGTCCGAAATATCGATATCAACATAAATCATAAAAAATACCTCTGAGCCACCAAGCCAATAGTCCGAAATTTCTAATGCCACCAAGTGTAATCCGAAAATGATAGCCACCAGGACCAATCACAAAAGAGTCACTGCCAAAACCAAAGTTATATATGTCACTGATTTCTTATTTCAAGATACATTGGGAATAAGAAAATCAGTAACTCAAAGCGCAGAACATGATTAGTGTAGGCCATCAAAATGGAGGAAAAATAATTGTTGCTGATGAGCAAAGAAAAATCAGTTTGAAGGAAATAAATCAAGACATAAGAAGACCAGAAAACACACAATTAAAGGTCCAAAGTAATTCCAATATCGTTTATCAACTTTAATGCTTCTCTTTCTCCAATGTAATTACCAAAAGTTCCAAGCAAACTTAGCCAAGTGATAAGCCATATAGATATAGTATTAGCAATCAGCATATAGATGAGAAGCTATAGTACATTTCTCTGTTATTTTTACTTGTCTATAGTTCCTACATTAGGAACAAGAATCTATTAGAAAAGTGAGTTGTTAAGATAGATAATGGTGGTGCTTAATTTAAATGGTATGCAAATCTAAACAGTTCAATTAGGTAGACTTTATTAAAACCGAACTCCTGAATTCACAAGTTCCAATGTATTTATTAGAAATTATGGACTATATTTACAAACAAATGAGGAAAAATTTTGGTGGTCTTTGCATATATTTATCAACATATATATTCTTCAGTTTGACTCAGTACATCTCTAAATCCATTTGCTTGCCAGGGATTCTCCTAACCTCAAAATAAATCTCTGAATAGCTTAAAACCAATTATGCTACATGACTCAAAGAATCAGAAAAATATCATCATACATATCAAATGATATGAATTGGTAATTTGGGGTTATAGCCTATAATCTTCTGTAACCTCCAAGCACAGAAATGAAAAAATCACTACTGGTTTGGGTTCTTTTCTTATTAGTCTAAGCACAATATATTTCTAATGCATGAAGAATTATAATTGCTTACTAGTTTTCAGTTTTCACTACTTTAAGAAATAGAATTAAATATAATAATAATAATAATAATAATAATAATAATATATACTCGGCAGGCAATAGAATTTGATATCTTTGAAGAAAATAAGAAATCAGTGACTCTTTTGTGACATTAATTTATTAAACATACGATACATTCAGAATTTTCTTCCCCAATCCCGACTGATAATAAAACCGCTCTAAGATAT
>NW_026908740.1:0-33200 GCF_963169125.1 Humulus lupulus
GGGCTCCTTGAGACAAAGGTTAAGGCTCGTAGAATAGGAGCCTTATACCTAAAATGTTTAAGGGCTAGTGTTTTACTAATAATTTGGCTCATCATCTATAGAGTCCAAAGAACTTTACTTAGCTAAGTTAGATAGTAGTATAATAGTAATAATAGTATTATCTTTATGACTGTGGATTTTTGGTTCAGACCGGGATTTATTTGGACACTCATAGTACACTTGTAGATTTTCTAAGTTTAACTTATAGTTTAGGAATATTAATTTTAACCTAAGGTTTGATTAATATGACTGATATTGAGTGTAATATTTATTATATTATAACATTTAGATAAGACCCAATAAGATAATAGCACATGTCATGTATAGGTTTAATAATGATTAAGTATTTTGAGGAATAAATTTATTAAGGTTAAAATTTGAATATCCTAAGGTCAGTCAGCAGCTATGAAAACGTTAGAAGGCTTAGTCAAGGTTGTTTACTCAATTCAAATTAAGCTAAAAATGTGTAATTTCGTGTTTAAATATTCAGCGTATGGCGATATATCGCAGCTATAGGAGGCGATATATCGTAGTACGAAGATACGAAAAACACGAAAAGTACCACGATTGCCTCGGGCATGCTAGCCCAGGTGATATATCGGCTCCTTCAGTGTGTTTTTGAAAGTTTTCAAAAATGTTCTCATTCAAATCCTTAACCTCTTAATAAGTCCAGCATCTTTCTAAACGAGTCTTTAGCCTCTGCTGAACGATAATTCAAACATTTTTCACTTAAAAAGCCATTATTTTTATTCAAGTTAAATGAAGATCTTTTCATTCCTAAACTCTATAAATAGGACCTAGTACCCAGCCATTTATTCATCTATTAAGCTAAGTTCAGAGGCTGCAAGTTGCTAGGTTAGTGTGAGAGTGTAAACACTTGGGTTGAGAATTATAAGCTTGATCACTATAAGCTTACCAAACACTTGGGAAGTAAGGTTCTATTCACATTTTGGTTCAAGGTTTAGATTGGTCATAGAAGTACTCAAGGTATCCCAAACTCTAGTCCATTCTGTATTATTTTCTTTAAAGTTCTCATAGTCTTCTACTCAGTATTCTAACCTTATTCCTATTCTTGGTTAGGAAATCTAAGTTCTTGAGCACAAGGTTTTTGGTATGTATATTTTGATAGTATAGTTCCTTCATCACTTTCATCCCTTTTCTTTAATATACTCACCCTATTATAAATGGTTTTTAGGAGTGTTCCAAGGTCCCAAATCAGTTCTCATATCCCGGTTATTTTGGTAAGGAAAATAGGACAGGATTTATGTGTTATATGATTTGTTATGTTATCTTATGAATATGTGTTATGTAAAATGCTATGTTAAGTATGCTTGTAGACTTGGGCATATGACCTATACAACTAACAAGCCCCAAATAGATTATGGGCATATGACTTGCTTAGCTAGCAAGTCCCACTAATCTAATGGGCATATGACTTGTTTAGTTTATGGGACCCCAAGTAATAATGGCTATTATAGTATGTATGTGACATAAGTGTTATGATATGTTTTATGTTACATTATGAAATTTATGTATATGATTATATGTTAGATTTTCCTTGCTGGGCATTAAGCTCACTCCTTTCTGTTTATATGTGCAGGAAAATAGCTTTAGTGGCGGGAAAGGTTCTTGGAAGCTTGGGGAATGTGTATTGAGGCGGAATGGATTCAAAGTGCTGAGAGTTTCGATTCGAGGATGAAGTCTTTACTTATGGTTTTATGTGTATTTTTCCGCACGTATTTATGTAATCTCTTTTAAATACAATTATGTTATGTTTTGATTTTAAAACAATGGGATCCCATATCCTACTTTGAGTTTTATGTAAGTTTAACATTTGTTTTTACAAGTTTTTAATAAAGTTATGATCTTTTCACTTGTAAGTGTTATTAGGGATTAGTGTCTATGTATAGGTTTCGTTAATGGTCCAAAGTCTAGAGTAGTTGGGTCATTACATCATCCTAATGGACAGATTATCATTGAGTGGAATCCTAATAGTTTCGATGTCGATATAAAAGGGGCTACTAGTTGGTATATCCACTATGTGTTAAAGCCGAAAAGAGGGGACTGTTTTGCTATAACAATGGTTTATGCAGTCAATGACAGTAAAGGAAGATACCAACTGTGGAAAGATCTTGTGCAATTATCAAAAGGTACGAATTTCCCTTGGATCGTTGGAGGGGACTTTAATTCGGTATTGAGTACTCAGGAAAGGCTTCAATACCGGGATAATGCCAATGAGATGATTCCATTTCAGAATAGTGTAGTAGATTGTGATTTAGAAGATATCAAATTCAATGGAAACTTCTTCACTTGGAATAATAAACAAGAAGGCAAAGATCGGGTTTATGAAAAATTGGACAGATTTTTAGCAAATCATAAGTGGATGGACAAATATACTACAGCTGAGGTCACTTTCTTCCCTGAAGGTGAGTTTGATCATTCTCCTGGCCTCCTTTCTATTTACCCGAATATGCAAAATAGTAAAAAGCCTTCTAGGTACTTTAATTTTTGGAAGAACTTGGAAGGTTTTATTGATACTGTGAATAAGAATTGGAAGGTGAGGACAATTAGTAATCCTATGTTTTGTCTTGTTTCTCACCTGAAGAAGCTCAAATCTTGTTTAAAAGTGTTGAATAGACAAGGCAAGAGAAATGTTGAGATTCAAGAACATGAAAGCTATCAACATATGATAAAGATTCAACAAAGCTTGCAGCAAAACCCTGGAAATGCAGAGTTAATTGAGGCTGAAATTAGGCCTCGACACTTTTATGTAGAGTCTCACAGAAATTATATTAGTTACCTTAGTAAAAAAGCCAAGGTAGCTTGGATAAAAAGTGGAGATGATAATACAAAAGTTTTTCATGCAAGTCTTAAAAGAAGAAGGCAGCAGAATACAATTTACTCCATCAAAGATTAGACTGGAAGATGGATTGATGATCAAGAGGGTGTTATCGAAGCTTTTTTAGATTTTTATAACATTCTGTTGGGATCTTGTGTTACTAATAGAACCAGAGTTCACAAGAGAATTTTTCAAGAAGGGCCAATGGTGACTCAAAGACAAGCTGATTGGTTATTGCAAGATTATACTAAAGAAGAGGTGAAAGATGCCCTGCACTCAATTCCTGATGATAAAGCACTGGGACCAAATGGTTATAGTAGTGCTTTTTTTTAAAGATACTTGGGAGATAACAAGAAATGAAATGACTTAAGCTGTTCTGTCATTTTTTAACTCAGGAAGATTGCTTAAAGAGATAAATGCTACAATAGTGACTTTGATTCCTAAATCGGTATGCCCGGAATCTATGAGTGATTATAGACCCATTGCTTGCTGCAATGTGATCTATAAAATAGCTTCTAAAATGATTTGCAAGAGATTAGAGGAAGTTCTTACAGGAATCATTTCAGAGAATCGATGTGGTTTTGTTAAAGGAAAAAAAATTGCACATAATATTATGATTTGTCAAGACATGGTTTGGGGAGATATGATAGAAGAAGTGCAAAGTCAGCTTGTTTGTTCAAGATTGACCTTCAAAAAGCTTATGATATGCTTGCTGGGAATTTCTTAGAGAGATGCTTGAAGCTCTAAACTTTCCTCAAAAAATTTTAAACCTTATCATGGAGTGTGTTACCACTCCTCTATTTTCTTTCTCCATGAATGGTACTCTTCATGGTTACCTCCAAGCTAAACAAGGTTTAAGACAAGGCGACCCAATTTCCCCCCTTCTGTTTGTTATAGGAATGGAGTGTTTGTCAAGGATTATGCTCAAGGTGGCTAAGGAGGCTGAGTTTAAATTTCATCCGAGACGCAAGAGTTTAAAGCTCATGCATCTTTGCTTTGTGGATGACCTCCTCTTGTTCTCTAAAAGTGATTTCAAATCTTTTAAGTGGCTGGTGAAAAAGAAGTTGTCGCAAGGAAGAAGGAAGATTTCTTTCAGCATTGTTTCTGCTATGGTTTATTTCATTTGGCATAGTCGAAATAGTGTTTTTTGGGACCAAAAACTTCCGACAATTGATGTTATTAATTGTGAAGAATATTATACATACTATGTGTGTGAGATTACATTACATGAATTTAAACAAATTCAATAGGGTAGATCAAGATTGGGTGGAGGCTCTTTTAAGAGCTTGTAATTAATTGTTGGGCTTTTGCCTTTTATTTGTAATTGTTTTTTGTAGTAATTCAAAGTTGTTGATTTACCACACAAAAAAAATATTTGTCAATAAATAAAATATTGACTTTGATATATTAAATAAATTAGTTGTAACAAATTGATTTTATATACCATATAAATAAATATTCTAGCATTCTCCCACTTGGTCAGCATTTAAATTAATGTATTACTTAGGCCCGATAACTATCCCTGTTAGATAATAAACACATGAATCATGGTGATAGGTCATCTTTTTATGGCGAGTATTATCTTCCATGTATTACAATATATTTATTACATAACAATGTAATTTATGTGGCTGTGTATTTAAACGAACAAACCCTATGTTTATTCAAGTCCTATAAAAATTTCTCACATAAATTAAAATGCGCATAAATATGAGAAAACATCAACATAAGAGTTTCATTGATAATAACTTCAGTTTGTACAATAAATTTACATAAGGGAACAAAGTCCCATGTTCACTACATGATCCTTGAATTTATGAGGGTGGCAAGCCTGTCGTCATAGGATCAGCAATCATCAATTCAGTGCTAATGTGTTGAATGACCACGTTATTTTCTTTAACACGTTCTCTCACGGCTAAGTACTTTATGTCGATGTGCTTGCTTCGACTGCCACTTTTGTTGTTCTTAACCATGAATACAGCAACTGAATTGTCGCAGAACATTCTCAATGGCCTAGATATGGAGTCTACAACTCTAAGGCCTGAAATGAAACTCTTTAGCAATATACCATGCGATGTAGCCTCAAAACACGAAACGAACTCGGCCTCCATAGTAGAAGTAGCAGTCAAGGTCTATTTTTTACTCCTCCATGATATAGCTCCACCGGCAAATATAAACACGTAACCAGAGGTTGATTTACGTGAATCAGTACAACCACCAAAGTCTGAATCTGAGTAGCCAACTACTTCCAGGTTGTCGGTTTCTCTGAACATGAGTTTGTAATCCTTAGTACCCTGAAGGTACCTTATAACTTTCTTTGCAGCTTTCAAGTGGTCTAATATACTAGATGCAAGCAAATTTGTAATGCACGATTGCTTAGTTTTATTAAAAAAAAACTATTAATTATTTTTATTAAGTTCTTAGGATTGCATATAAATTTCAAATTAATAAATAATGCTATATATTATAAAAGAATGACACAGACATATTAAAAAAATTAAGCCAAAATATAATCTATAGTTTAAATATAAATAAATAATATGATAGTTTTATTTTTAAAATAAACTATTCAACCAAGAGTCTGTTAGATATACACTTTTTATATGTTATGTTTTCTAGTTTTAAAGTAAACTATTTGATTATAAGTTTGAAATTTAGTGTTCTTAATAATTTAAATTTTTGTATTTTTTATATTTTGATTTATATATTATATATGGTGATTCTAGTTTGAAATTAAATATTTGTTTCTAATTTTCTTTTAGAAACAAATATTCAATATAATAAAATATTAAGAAATTCTAAATTAAAACTATAAATTTAAGAAGTTTATTTGATCAAATTTTATATATTTAGTTAAAAATGAATAAAGTGAATAAAAAGTTATATATATATATTATATATTAGTGGCTAAAACAATTAAAATATGTAATTACTCATTAAAAAAATTAAACGAAAAAATAAGAAATATTTATATTCATGTTTTATGTCATATATATAATTGAATAAAAAAAATACATTAAGTGACAAAATAAATAATTAATAAAATAAAGAAAATAATAAATTTAAACACATAAATAATTTTGGGTTATAGTTTTCAAAACATAATTGATAGAGCAATTTAAATACTTTAATGTGAAATGTTAAAATATGTGATGAGAAATTATTATGACTCATTATTACTTTTTTATTTTTATTTTTATGTTATTTACCTTAATTAGATAATTTTAAAACTAACGGTGTTAGAAAACAATAAAAAAGTGTTAAATCTAATGAAAACCAAAAACTTCCGTTAAAATCATATTTATAATATATATAAAGATATAAGAATATGGCGGGTAAGAATAAAAAGTCGGTGGTTACCATAATCCTTGGTTACCATAATCCTTGTAAGTCCTCTGCATGTGTATGTTTTACAAAAATAATTTGGATTGGAGACTGCGAACGCAAATATAGTTTTTCGTCAAAAAAAAAATAAAGCTTAAATAAGATAAATGAAAACAAGTATGTCAATATTTTTAAATGATTAAGTAGTTAAATCTATCTAACTAGTTCACATGTTTGTGTTATCGAAAATGAAGAACCAAGTGTTGCAATCGTAAAAATGATTTCATTTTGAATTCTCCATTTATTTTTTGCAGAATTAATTTTGGTACAAAAAAAAAAAAAAAAGCTTACAAATTGTATTGACCTAGAGGAAATCTGCTAATATCCTCTGCACGAAATGTGGGAGAAGTTATACATGGCCTGTTTGGCCAAACATACGAAATGCCATAGAAAAATAAAATTTAGCTATCATTAGAAATAATTTTTTTTACTAGCAATATTAATCAATGCATGAACCCTACACGTGGAAATTGAAGTATCATTTAATTTTTGGACAATTAGCTGCAATTAGTTCCTAGTGTCCACATTTTTTTTTATATATATATGGCATACCATAATTTGGTATAATTTAATATCGGTGTCAAATATTATATTAAATACAAGTTTCATAGTGTGTTGAGTATTTAAGGTGATTAACAACACTCTTTTCTCTTAAATATAAAAAGCTTCCAAATATAACATTACTAGAAAACATAACCGCGCTTCGCGCAGTCTTTTGTAATTATTACAAAATATACATATTTTAAAATACTTTTAGGAGATTGCTATGATATGAATTTTTTTTCACCCTACTCGTACAACATGTTCAAATAAATCAAATTTAAATTAAATTATACATTTTGTTAATATATATTTTTGTAAAACTATTACATTTAAATTAAAAAAACATAAATAATTTAAATAAACATTTATTATTTTTGTTGTTGTGCATTATTTTATTTTTAGTTATATTATTTTTCATTCATAATGTGTTCCTTATTTCTAAAAAGAATTTTTCGTGTTTCACATCAACCTCCGCATCTTTTGTTGCTGCGGGAATGTCCACTAAAATTACAATCTATAAAATATTTATTTATTATAGTGAAAACAAATCACAAATCCAAAGAATGCCATTAGTAATATCTTATTTTCACAAGTTTAGTAAAATATCAAATAAGAGAAAAATACAATTATAAATATTTATGATTGATGATAATAATTATAATATTTTGTAAAACTATTCACTTTTGAATAAAAACATAATTATAATATAATCAGAAAAATAGATATATAGTGAACCGAAAACTATTATGTAATTTTTAATTAATTTTTTTTAGTATTTTTCAATGATTAAGTAGTTAGGATATTTAAGTAAATTAAATTAATATGCATATATATTAATATTTTTAATTGTTAAGATATTTTAGAAAATAGAAAATGAATAAAAATTAGATTAAATGAGAAAATAGAAAGAGTGCTTTGAATAAATTTTAGAGTCTCACATAATCTCCTCGAAACTCTCCTTTATATATAGATATAGATATAGATATAGATATAAAGATATAGATTTAATATTTACTGAATTACATAGCGAAAAGAAAAATTGAAAATTTGGTACGTAGGTTCTTTAAAATTCATATATATAGTGTAAATCGATATACTCAGAGTTTACTTTCTTTAGTGAAAATAATAATAATTAGAATTTTAAATAAAAATGACAGCATCAAGCGATTCAACACCCGATAATAAATTTTAATTCTCATTAATATTCGGGTATTATATGTTCTTACCAATATCAAGGTAGTTCTCTTTCTAAGGAAGAAAACTGCCTGCAAAAGCAACATATTATTTTGTAACGGCATACTTTTATGGGTTAAAACTGAAAAAATTAATAAAATATTAAAGAAAATAAAGAATTAGATACTTTAGATTGTAAAATGTTAATTATAAAATGATATAATAAAATCTAATTGTGATAACTGTTTAGTTAAACCATATGTGACCATTCTCATTGATATCTCTTTCATGCTATTATTATTGGATAACTACTTACGTATGACTATATTAGAATCAATGTATTTATAAGTATGTGTATTAATTTGGTTAATTCGGTTACATTTGTTGAAGGGTTTCACTTTGGAATAAAAAAACATAATTATAATATAATAAGAAAAATAGATGTATAGATAATCGAAAATTATTATGTAATTTTTAATTAATTTTTTTAGTATTTTTCAATAAATAAGTAGTTAAGATATTTAACTAAATAAATTTTTATCAAATTAATATGTATATATATTGATATTTTCAATTGTTAAGATATTTTACAAAATAGAAAATGAATAAAAAAATTAGATTAAATGAGAAAATCAATAAATAAGTAGTTAAGATATTTAACTAAATAAATTTTTAATCAAATTAATATGTATATATATTGATATTTTCAATTATTAAGATATTTTAGAAAATAGAAAATGAATAAAAAAAATTAGATTAAATGATAAAATAAAAAGAGTGGTTTGAAGAGATTTTAGAGTGCCACATAATATTCTTGAAGCTCTCCTTTATATATATATAGATAATTCTTAATTGAACATATTAATTTACATTCTTTTCACTTCTATATATGTTTTGCATTAAATAATAATAGATTTACACAACTACAATGTGTTTAATGTGTTTGTGTATGAACAAGATAAGGCGGATGGATATTTAAGGTATGTGAATCCCTTTGTAATAATTATTGACATGAGAGTAGGAGATCAAAGAATTTCAACCAATAATCAATTATCTTATCGTCTAGAAGAATGTATATCATCAATTATATATAAGTTTGTGTGTGGTGAACGGTTTCTTCCTTCTTTTTTTTTAAAAAGAAAAATCTTTTATGTGTGTCTCAAATCAAATGTGTTGAACCCTTCAATATCAACCTCATTTTATTCATTAAGATAAAGCCTTAATATAAATAGAATATTAGTGTCATACCAAATTTTCTATGCCAATAAATTGATGTCCCCTTCCCTGTCACTTTAGCATAATAGTGATATGTACCACTTAATATAAATGACAATTATCTTGTTTAACAAACAAGCCCATAAATGTAATTTTGATGCATCTAATTTAATGTAAATTTTTTTATTTCTTCCAAAGAAAATGTAATTTATATTTACATACATGTATAAATAGGGAAAAGTTGAGAACTACCCAATTTTAGAAGTAGTTAACTAAAATTAGACACTAAATATATTTAGTTGAACTTTACCCATTATTATCATGAGATTTCCCAAATTACCCTTATTTGAGCACATGATTCTAAGTGTTGTTGTAATGTGTATTATATGTGTCATATTATAGTTAAATTGGAAATACATTATAATTGTAATGTGTTTGAGAAAAAAAAACATGTAATTGAAGGGGTATAATGGGTACATCAATTGAAAATTTGGGTATTAAAATAAAAGTTAAAAATAGTGGGTAAAAATTAAAGTGGATCATTTAAAATGGGTACAGGATCTAATTTCCACGTATAAATATGAGATTATGGCGGCAAAACTACTCAAGTAGATACAAAATCTTGCAGATAAATACCTACTTGAGTAATTTTGCCGTCAATAATTCTTAAACATTCTTTGAATAATTCGTTTTATATATTTATTGTACAACCAAATTATTAGCTTTCAAATTGTACAAGACTGATTTTCTTTTTTGGGTCAAATTTTAAAAAACTGGATCATTTTCTGAAATTTTGTATAACTAGGATAAATGGGTGTCCAGAGCCGGCCTCACCTCAAGGCTAGTGAGGCAGCTGCCTAAGGCCTAAAATATAAGAGGCCCATTTTTTCATACCATCATATACATATATTAAATATATTTAAAATTTTAAGATATTTATTGTACACGATTAACTCATGAAGTTTTTTTTAAAAAAAGTATTTTTTAAACTTTAAAGTGGTGAGTCATGAGTTATACAGTTTAGTGAGAAAAATTAGGTACTGATTAACTTCTTTTGACTTTATTTTATTTTATTTTTCATTTCCAATGTAATAACAATATATATATTCTAACATTATTTTTTTCTTGTTAATAGAAATTGTTATTAATTATAGGTTAACATTTCAAATTATACCGTTGGTTTGGTAATTGATAGATTTAATTTTATTAATATACCCTTAACATATTTGTGTATATATATTCCTATTACAATTTTCATAATACACTATTTTATTTCTCTTATATATTCTCTAAAAGTGAAATTCTCTCATATGCATTCTTTCTTTAAGCATTTGGATTCAAGAATCAAAATCTTTCTTCATAATTTTGCTAGAAAGCAAAAATCTCCAGCCTCCAGGTTATATCATTCTTACTCATTTGTTTATAATATTTTATATTGTTATTATTGTTGTTTTGTTATTTCTATCTTGTTATATTATTTTGATTTGCTTGCTAGTTTGCTTATTCTATATGTAATAGTTTTAGAGTCAGAAAAAATATGTATAATCGAAAACATGCTTCAGGTTATGAGGAACTAAAAAAGAAAAAAAGAATAGAAAGTTTAGTTTAATCACAAAAAGGAGCTCTTGATATTTATTTTAAGTAGCAAGAATGATGCATTGAATTTGAGTAGTGAAACAATTGAAAAAAATAATTTGAAATCACTAGAAGATGAGGAAATTATGGTAGAAAAGAACTTAGAGAATGAGAATGATGATGTAATTGTTAATGAAGATGGTCAAGAAAATATTAATGAAAATGAAGTTGATATAGAAAGAAAAGATGTTCAAGATAATTTGAGTAGTGATGTTTCTTATAATATTTATGATCCCGGATAGTGAAAAATTATTTATACTAAATTAAGAGATTTGTTAGTAGAAAAAGGTCCAATTAGAATAAATGATATAATTTTTCCAAAAGATGAAAATTCTAGGCATTTTTCCACTTTTTATTACATGAGAAAATTATCGAATGGAGAAACATATGATAGAAGATGATTGGTATATTCTAAGGATTTTGACAAGGTGTATTGTTTTTGTTGCAAATTATTTCATTCTAATTATACTAATAATATGAATCAATTAGGCAATGAAGGAATTAAGGAATGGAAAAATCTTGGTGCTAGGCTTAAAACACATGAAACAAGTAATAAGCATATTGTTAACATGAATGCTTGGATTGACTTAGAATTGAGACTTGCAAATAATAAAACAATAGATAAAAGTGTGCAAGAACGAATTAATAAGGAGAAGGAGCATTGGAGGAATGTTTTAGTAAGAATAATTGCTATTGTAAAAAGTCTAGCAAAGAATAATTTGGCATTTCGTGGAAATAATGAAAAGATCTACCAAGAGAACAATGGAAATTTTTTTAGTTTAATTGACATGATTGCTAAATTTGATCCAATTATGCAAGAACATGTTCGACGTATTCAAAATAATGAAATTCATAATCATTATTTGGGACATAGAATTCAAAATGAGTTGATTCAATTATTAGCGAGTGAAGTGAAAAATACAATTTTGAAAAAAGTCAAAGAAGTAAAATATTTTTCAGTTATACTTGATTGTACTCCTGATTTAAGTCATCAAGAACAAATGTCTCTTATATTGAGGTGTGTAGATATCTCAACTAGTCCAATAAGAATGGAAGAATATTTTTTGGGATTTTTAAAAGTGGATGATACTTCAGGAAAACGATTTTTTAGTGAACTCGCAAAAGAAATTGAAAATTTGAAACTTGACATTTGTTGACGTCGTTTTTCGTCAACAGATAAAAGAAGAGCACAAAAACAATAAATGACATTGGCCAAACGAAACAAACAAATCAAACATACGATTTTTTACGTGGTTCAGCAGTTAAATCTGCCTAGTCCACGAGTCTCTGTTATTAATCTCAAGATTATCTCTGAAAAAATTCTTTAGCATGAATTCTCCAGAGTTTTCTCTCAAGGATCAGAATTTCGGTCCTTTACAATGGTGCATGGCTTCTCTATTTATAGAGAAGGATGTAGAATACTATCCCACATATTTTGAGTAGTTACTCTTTTGTGAATAAAATAAATGGCTTTAAATGCCTATAATCAGATATAAAAGGAAACGTCCCTGAAGACCAGGAAACGCATAACTGATTAAATAATATCCCACGATTCTTGGGGATTTACATTAATAAATGAGGATTACATCTCATGTTTATAATACTTGTTGATATTCAAAGCGGCGATCGCGTATCTCTAAGGCTCTTGCCTCCCAAGTTTCCCATCATTGCCTGAGCCAGTGACATCTCCCGAGCTAACATGGCTTTCGAGATAGTACGTCGAGCTCAAGACCCCTGCTCCGAAGTTGTTCCTGAAGATGAGGGTGCTCTCAGAGCTCCCTTTCGAGATCGAAATCATTTCGAGGTCACGATACTCGAGGTCGTGTATCGTACTTTGTAGGCTCGATTTACAATCCTAGAGCATGCCCTAACCCTCACGAGACCATTTATTGCGAACTCAGCTTTCGAGGTCATATTTACTATAGCTCGAAATCTGGGTATAACATCTTGCCCCCTCAAAAGTATTTGTTCGAATCCTAAGAGAAGGAAACTTTTGAACTACTTTCTCTGAGAACTGTACCGTCACACCTTTGAAAATGGACACGCGTCAGCTGGGTATTGCTCACTTTAGGCACTTGAGTACCTTGGAAACATGCCCACGATCGTCCGTCTG
This sequence comes from Humulus lupulus, assembly GCF_963169125.1. Classification (NCBI taxonomy): domain Eukaryota; kingdom Viridiplantae; phylum Streptophyta; class Magnoliopsida; order Rosales; family Cannabaceae; genus Humulus; species Humulus lupulus. The sequence continues at coordinate 12,942 of NW_026908740.1, forward strand.
ACAACTTTTCGGCGCCTTCTTGTCATTGATCCCCATCTGTTCGATCTAGTGAGGATTTCATTCGACGCTCCTGATTAATTCCATTTTTCCACCTATATATACAAGACCCCCCCTCTTCATCTTCTTCTTCACGTTTGTTCATCGTAAGCAAGAAAAGAAAAACAACCAGAAAACCAGACTCTCCTAAGAAGCTTCTGTCCTGCGCATGTTTTCTCGACCCAAGAAACAAAGAAATCCTGGTCTGTTCGAGTCAGTGAGTTCTTTCTTGCAACCTCTTCTTCAGTCGACGATTTCTCTGCAATCACCATCACTGTGTAAGTATGCCATTTCTGTTTTTTTTTTATACTGTTTTTGCTGTGTATGCTAGTTTACGTTCTTAGCATAATAAGATAGGGGGTTTCACTTCGATAGGCTTTCAAGTTTCCTAGACTTCCCCTGCTGGATTCCGCATCACTGGTTTATATCCAGTTTTAACGTTTGAGCAAAGTTTCAATTTTCTGGGTTTTGAAAATTTTAGGCCATGTTTCTTGTCTAATAAGTTTTCGGGTAAAAACCCTTGTCCTTGACAAATGCACGAAAACCGAGAATGCCCTTCCTGGCTAACCGCCACCTTTCTTTCCCTTGAATTTCGGGATTTTCAAAAAATCTTCCACGCTCCTTTTCTCTCCCGTGGAACACACGCTCTGACTCTTTAGTAAGGGTCTCAATAATTAATTTCTTGTTCCTAAATCCCCGAGCTCATACCATCGAGGTCGTGATTCTTGCATGCATGGCCCTCACCATTTTTTCTTTCTCGTTAGATGTCACAGAATCTGGAAAGACGATGGGGGTCATTGCGAGCCATCCCTTACGAGCCTAAATCTCCGAGCCCAGAATCACTGTTCGTCCGGAATCAGCGTCGGATACAAGAATACGAGCTTGCGCGTGAGCAAGAGGACACTCGAGCCCACTATCACCGTCAGATAGACGAGGTCATTGAAAAGAAGAGAAGAGTTCTTCGGGAGGCCATCTATCCGGAGCCCAACCCAGGACCTAGGCCAATTCCCCTCGACCCTGCGTTAAAAGTCACGGTTGCATATCATCCAGGGGAACTCCAATTTTCTTTAATGGCGGAACCTTCGTCCTCGCAGCCTCGGAGAGAGATGTTCGAAGCCGAGTTCTACCAGAGCTCGGTTACCACCGCCGACCAAATAACTGACATTTTGGCCCTCCATGGCCTTAGTTCGTTGGACACCCTGAAGTGTCGAGCTCCGGCTAGTCGTGAACGGAGCTGTTTCGCCCCTGGGGGTCGCGACGTCAGTGTGAAATATTCGGCCTGGAGCCAGGAACATATAAGGGCAGGAGCTCTGCTGCCCTTGAAATCCTTTTTCAGAGACTTCACTGATTTCGTTGGGTTGGCTCCATTCCAACTCAACACCAATTCATACAGGGTGCTGTCTGCCCTGAGGTCCTTGTTCCACGAGCTGGGGTGGGAAGGACCTTCACCTCAAGAGATCTTATATCTCTTTTGTTTGAAAAGTAACCCCTCCCGAGCTCGGGGAGGAGATGGTTTTTATTATCTTTCGAGCTACCCCAAAGAGACGAAGATTTTTGAAGATCTTCCAAACCACCCTCCTGACTCCAAAAAGGCTTTTTTCTGGATAGACGGTTTGTCCCTGTCTCGACATCGATCGTTCAGACGGATTCGTAAGTACTCTTGTTACTTTTATTATTATTTTTTGAGCTCGGAATTTTATCCCTTAAGACCGTACTTAGCTGAAATGTGTTTCGCTTTTCAGCTAATTTTAAGCGTCCCTCCCCCACCAAGGCAATGGGGGAGCACAGAGAGGCCTTGCTCCGACTTCCTTATGGCAGGAGGTCTCTTTCGTATCTTCTTCAAGAGGGCAAGCTCCGAGCCTGTGGGTTGTTGGGAGAAGGCCAGTCAACCTCTGACTGGTCTAATAAAAAATACGAACGTTGGGAGGAGGTGCCCCTGCCTACAGGCGCCCTTCCTCCGAGGAGAGAGAGGAGGCCAACACTCCCAGTTCGTCTGAGGAGTCCGCGGTCTGGGAATGAGGCCAATGATGAAGCCTCGAGCTCGGACTCAGATGAAGGTAAAGTCCTCCCTACCTCGAGGATGTGGTCCCTCACACTACTAGAACACAGGCCCAATAGGTTAGTCTCGTGCCCACAGGATAGATACCACTTCTACATATGGAGTTGGGTAGACGACTGTGTCCATAGGTTTGATAGTGGGCTCGGAAAATATGATACCATGTACACCACGGACGAGGTGTGGAATGGGATAGCGGTGCAGTACGGGACCAATGACTATAGGGACCTCTCGAGGTTATCCCCTACTTATAGGGAAGGCATTCCCCCCGCCTCCTCTGAAGACTGGGGAATTTCATGGTCCCCAAGCTCGAGCTCGGGGGAGAGTTCCAGTTAGGTTTCCTCCATATCACTCTGTGTCTGATACCGAAATTACTTGCTATAAATTTCTCTTTTACTAACTCAGTGTTGTGACTTGTGCAGGCGAGATGGACTCCGACCTCGACGCCCTTATCGACAATGCAGGCGCCAAGAGGAGCAAACGCCCCAGAGCAGGGTCGGTGAAGACCAGCCAGCCGGGGAAAGGCTCCAAGAGATCTAAGAAAACGCCTCCTCCTCCCCCGCCGGCTTCGAGCTCTGCTGCTACGTCGACTGTCCAGATCAGCGCCCCCACGACGATGCCTTCCTCGCAGGCCGTCGTCTCTGCGATGGCACCGGCCTCGCAGGCTGGTATCCCTGTCGTGGTCGAATCCCAACCTCCTGTGGCGGGTCAAACGTCTTCTGCTCAGCTTGCCAATAGACCTTCTGCTTCTCGAGCTCAGAAGCTAACCATCTCAACCCATATGGACTCATATGTGGTGGATAACGCTGCCGGACCTCATGGATCTACGCTGATTTCGGATGTCATGTCCCGGATCGGCCAGAGCTACGGCAGTTTCGAGGCTCCTCAGTGGCAGTGCCTGACTGGCACCTGTAGAGTCCAAGAACTTTACTTAGCTAATTGTTTAATAGTATTATAGTATGTTTAGTGTTATCATTGTTACTTTGGATTTTTGGTTCAGACCGAGAGTTATTTGGACACTCATAGTAGTACTTATAGATTTTCTAAGTTTAACCTATAGTTTAAGAATATTAAGTATAACCTAAGGTTTGATTAATGTGTCTGATATTAAGGATTATATTATTATATTATAAGGTTTAGACATCAACCAATAGGATTTTAAGCACATGTTTTGAATGGTAATTAAGGATTAAGTATTTTTGAGGATTAAATTAAATAAGGGTAAAAGTTTGAATGTATAGGGTCAGTCAGCAGCTTTGAGCACGTTGAGGGCTTAGTCAAGGCTGTTTACTCCATTCAAACTCAGCTAAAAATGTGTAAATTCGTGTTTAAATATTCAGCGTATGCCGATATATCGCAGCTATAGGGGGCGATATGTCGCAGCACGTAGATACGGAAAACACGAATCGATGCACGGTCGCCTCGGGAACAAAGGTCCAGGCGATATATCGCCTATAGGGGGTGATATATCGCCTCCACCAGCATGAATTCAAATACATTTGAATTCTTTTCCCTTCAGCCATTCAAACTCCTTCAACAGTCCAGCATCTTCTGAACGAGTCTTCAGCCTCTGCTGAACGATTATTCAAATGATTTTCACTTAAAAAGCCATTATTTTTATTCAAGTAAAATCAAGATATTTTCATTCCCAAACTCTATAAATAGGACCTAGTACCCAGCCATTATTCACCATTTGCTCTAAGTTCAGAGGCTGCTAGTGTTAAGTGAGTGTGAGAGTGTAAACACTTGGTTTGGGGAAAAACTATAAGCTTAAACATCATAAGCTTATCAAACACTTTGGGAAGTAAGTGAGTGCTATAGTATTTCGGTGGATGTTAGACTGATCTTGCAATCTTTGAGGTAAACCCAAAACTCTAGTTATTTTCTGTATTTTTATGTTATTTCCTTTCTCAAAACCTTCTACTCAGTCCCCTAACCTTATTCTTATTTTGGTTAGGGAATCCAAGCTTTTAAGCATATAAGTCGGTAAGTATGTTTTCTATGGTTTAGTCTTTCCATCTCTTTCATTTCATCTCCTTTCTTTAGACTTACTCTTTCTTATGGTTTTAGGAGTGTTCCAACAATCCCAACTCAGTCCATAATCTCGGCAACTTTGGTAAGGAAAATAGGCTAGAATTAATATGTTATGTGCTTATGTTATCTATATGTTTATGTTATTAAAAGTGTTATGATATGTATATGTGTATGTTTGTAGGCTTGGGCATATGACCCATATGACTAACAAGACCCCAAATGGGTTATGGGCATATGACCTACTTAGCTAGTAGGACCCCATTAACCCCATGGGCATATGCTTGTTTAGTCTATGGGACCCCAAGTAATAATGGCCATTATAATAAGTGTATGTTATATTTATTATGTTAAGTCTTTATGTTTTCTTATGAAATTATGTATGTGACTTTGTGTTAGATTTTCCTTACTGGGCATTAGGCTCACTCCTTTCTGTTTATGTGCAGGAAAATAAGTTTAGAGGCGGAAAGATTCGTGACGCTTGGAGAATGTGTATCGATGATGAATGGAGTCAAGGGGCCGAGCGTTATTCGATTCGAGGATATAGTCTCCTTTTATGTTTTTATGGTTTTTATGTGTATTTTCCGCATTATTATGTAATGTCTTTTATTTTAAATCTTGTTTTGTTTTAAAGACAATGGGATCCCAAAATCCTTCTTAGTATTCTGTTTATTTGTAAATAACTCTTATTTTCAAGTTACTCAATAAATTATGGTATTTTCGTAAAAATGTAAGTTTTATGTATAGTTTCGATGATGGTCCAATTAGTCTAGATTAGTGGGTCATTACAGCACCCGAGATCGCACTGTCCTGTACGAGAAGAGTATCGAGCACACTGCCGCGGTAAGTATCCTTCTATATTCCTTTTGCTTACATTCACTCCGTCCTGAGGCTAATGGAGGTTTCTTCCTTTTTTCAGGCTTTTGCCTTCACTGCCCAGCTCAATTACGAGCTGAACAACGAGATCCACTCGAGCAAGACTCATGCTCAAGAGGAGAGGGACCTCCACCTTAGAGCGAACGACGATCTGAAGGCGGCGAATACTAAGCTCGAGGCAGTGGTTAAGGAGCGCCAGGAAATGGCCAAGGAGCTCGGAAAGTTGAAAACTGAACTCGAGGAGCAAAAGAAAGATAACATCCAGCTTCGGGAGACCAATAAGAAGCTCGAAGAGGACAAGGCCGCCACCTTCGAATTCATAGAGGATGTCAAAGCTCGCCTTACTGCCGAGTACAAAGAAAAGAAGGAAAAGGCGGTCGACTCAGCCATGTACCGGATGTGGGCTTATAACGAAGAGCTGGACACCAGCTTCTTGGGTCCCCACGAGGCGCCGCTTCTTGAACGATGGAATGCCCGGCTCGAGAAGGAAAAGTCTGAACGGCTTGAGAAGGAGAAGGCTGAGCAGCTCGAGAAGGAAAAGGCTGCTCCGGGCACCGTTTCGGAGGAAGCTCAGGAGGATAGCCATGCTATTCGTCCTGAGGGGTCCGGTGCCACTGATGCTGAGAAGGCCAAGGAGACTCCTCTCTCTTGAATCTGACCTCGGGGAGATCAGTTATCGGGGCTGCGTCCCCTTATTTCTATAACTGTTTTAATATATGCCCACGGGGCTGATACAATTTCTTTTACCATTCTTTTATATGCTTTACATTTCTTGGCTCGAAATATTTTTGCATATTTTTAAATTGATGAACCGGTTATGTTTATTTATTCATACAAACATAGTTTTGACTTGGGCTCGAAATTCGATGCATTCATGCATAGTTTATTCGAATTATCCGCTTCCGACCTCGTTACTTATCAAGGTCGGATATTACTTTAACCATGAACTCGAAAGTACTTATATGGTATGTAATATGAATGATTTGGTTATCTTTTTAGTCACTTTTCCTCATCCTCAGTATTTTGCCTCCGAGGTTATGAGTTCGAAACTATTTTTCTTTAAGATATTCCAGCCTCGATCTCGACATATTTCGCAATAGGTTTAGGCTCCCATTTATCATCGATCGATAATTTGGCTGGTTTGTTCCAAACCTGTTGTGTTTGCACATCTGGTTAACTCCAAATGTTTTAGGTTCTTGATGGTCGGTTATATCCGATCTATCTAAGCTCGCGTATTTGGTCATATCCAAGTACTTTGTTTTTGATAATTCGATTATGTCCGAACTATCTAAGATCGCGTATTTGGTTACATCCAAATACATTGTTTTTGATAATTCGGTTATGTCCGAACTATCTAAGATCGCGTATTTGGTTACATCCAAATACTTTATGTTTTTGATAATTCGGTTATGTCCGAACTATCTAAATCGCGTACTTGGTTACATCCAAATACTTTATATATATTTTTTATTTTTTAAGCTGGTGGTATGTATACCAATGATGCCCCCTTAATATCCTATGAGTGTGACCATAGGTTATTAAATTAAGGGAGATTGCAAAAATAAAAATACATTACATGTGAAACAAAGCAGACCTTTTATTTGATGAAATTCAAAAACAAACAAACAAACAAACAAACGAGTACAGATAGAAATTCATGGTTACAGGCAACACTTCCTACACTATTGATAATATGGTCTAAGGTGTTCGCCATTCCATGCTCGTGGTATCAGGCTCCCATCTAATCTCGCAAGTTTGTATATGCCGGGTTGGATGACTGATTCTATCTGGTATGGTCCTTCCCAGTTTGGCCCAAGCACTCCAGCTGCTGGATCTCGGGTTGCTAAGAATACGAGTCTCAAAATCAGGTCTCCCACTCCGAACTTTCGATCTCGAACCCTTTTATTGAAATATCTTGTGGTTCGTTGCTGGTAAGCAGCATTTCTCAGCTGAGCCTCTTCCCTTTTTTCTTCGATCAAGTCTAGGGTTTCTTCGAGCTGAGTATGATTGGAACTCTGATCGTAATTTTGAGTTCGGATCGTCGGGATTTCGACCTCGATGGGCAACATTGCCTCGCAGCCATACGCTAAAGAGAACGGGGTATGCCCCGTTGATGTCCGAGCTGTTGTCCTATATCCCCAAAGGACTTGAGGTAATTCCTCGGTCCATCATCCCTTTGCCTCCTCCAACTTTTTCTTTAGAGAACTCTTGAGGGTTTTGTTAACGGCTTCGACCTAACCATTCGCTTGAGGGTGAGCCACTGAGGAAAAACTCTTTATTATACCGTTCTTGTCACAAAAGTTGGTGAATAAGTCGAAATCGAACTGGGTTCCGTTATCAGATACAATCTTTCTTGGTACTCCATATCGGCATACGATGTTCTTTATCACAAAATCAAGGATCTTTTTCGAAGTTATGGTCGCCAATGGTTCAGCCTCTGTCCATTTTGTGAAGTAATCAACAGCGACCACAGCATATTTTACTCCGCCTTTGCCAGTTGGGAGTGAGCCTATGAGGTCGATGCCCCATACCGCGAAAGGCCATGGGGATGTCAACATGGTCAGTTCGGAAGGTGGAGCTCGGGGTATCGTTGCGAATCTCTGGCATTTGTCACACTTTTTCACGTACTCGAAAGAGTCCGTTTTAATGGTCGGCCAGAAATATCCTTGGCGTATAATCTTCTTGGACAGGCTATGCCCCCCGGTATGATCTCCGCAGAACCCTTCATGAATTTATTCAATGATCTTCTTAGCTTCGGGAGGAGTTACACATCTAAGCAGCGACATGGAGTACCCTCTTCTGTATAACTTTCCATCCAGAATGGTGTAACGAGGAAGTTGATACATCAACCTTCGAGCTTGATTTCGATCTCTTGGAAGAATTCCATTTTTGAGATAATCAACTATTGGACTCATCCAGGTTGGTTCTGTTTCAATCATACACACATCTTCCTCGTCTGGCTCAGTAATGCTGGGTGCTGATAGGTGTTCTACGGGTATAACATTCAGCTCTTCATTTTCGGCGGAAGTGGCGAGCCGAGCTAAGGCATCTGCATTTGAGTTTTGTTCTCGGGGAACCTGTTCGATTGCATAAAACTCGAAATACTCTAATGCGGATTTTGCCTTCGCCAGATAAGCTGCCATTCTTGTGCCACGAGCCTGGTATTCCCCCAAGATTTGATTAACCACGAGCTGGGAGTCGCTGTAGCAATGTATAGCTTTGGCCTTGAGCTCTTTTGCTATTCGTAGTCCCGCAAGTAGAGCCTTGTATTCAGCTTCATTATTAGATGCTTTAAAACCAAATCTTAAAGCAGAGTGAAATTTTCTCCCTGCAGGAGTGATCAGAATAACTCCTGCGCCCGCTCCATTTTCATTTGACGAGTCGTCGACGTAAAGTTTCCACAGCTCGTGGGCCATGGTTATTACCTCGTCGTCGGCTATACCAGTGCACTCCACTATGAAGTCTGCCAAGGCTTGTGCCTTAATGGTCGTTCTTGGATGGTAAGTGATCTCGAACTGTCCGAGCTCAACAGCCCATTTAAGGAGCCGACCTGACGCCTCTGGTTTAGACAGGACTTGCCTAAGTGGTTGATCTGTCAGTACATGGATGGGATGTGCTTTAAAGTAGGGGCGGAGCTTGCGAGATGAGTGGATTAGGCTGAGGGCAAGCTTTTCCATCAGTGGATATCTTGACTCTGCCCCCAGTAATCTTTTGCTGATGTAATAGACGAGTTTCTGCAGTTTTTCTTCTTCTCGAACGAGCACCGCGCTTATCGCGTGTTCGGTAGTTGAGAGGTATAAGAACAATACTTCTCCCATCTCAGGCTTCGATAGGATGGGCGGTTCAGCTAAGTGATTTTTGAGCTCCTGAAAGGCCAGCTCGCACTCCTCTGTCCATTCAAACTTCTTACTTCCTTTCAATAAGTTGAAGAATGGAAGGCCTCGATCCGTTGACTTCAAGATGAACCTGCTCAGGGCGGCCATCCTGCCTGTCAAGCTTTGGACATCTTTATGCTTTCGAGGTGAAGGCATATCAATCAGGGCCTTTATTTTTTCGGGATTAGCCTCGATCCCTCGAGAGTTGACAATAAAGCCCAGAAATTTTCCCAAAGATACCCCAAAAGTGCACTTCTGAGGATTTAGCTTCATGTTGTATTTCCTGAGTACGCCAAAGCACTCTTCGAGATCATCAACATGGTTCTTGTTAAGTTGAGACTTTACAAGCATGTCATCAACATAAACTTCCATGTTGTTTCCTATTTGCTCTGAAAACATCATGTTTACGAGCCGCTGGTACGTGGCTCCAGCATTCTTGAGTCCGAATGGCATGACATTGTAGCAGTAGAGCCCTTTATCTGTGATGAAGTCGTATGCTCTTGGTCGGGGGCATGCATGGGAATCTGGTTATATCCAGAATAGGCATCCATGAACGACATCAGGCCATGCCCCGCCGTGGCATCCACGAGCTGGTCAATTCTTGGCAGCGGAAAACAGTCTTTTGGGCAGGCCTTGTTGAGGTCTGAGTAGTCAATGCAGGTTCTCCATGTCCCATTGGGCATCGGGACTAACACTGGATTGGCTACCCAGTCAGGGTAAAAAGCGTCCCTAATGAAATTGTTTGCTTTCAGCCTGTCAACTTCCTCCTTTAGTGCTTTCTTTCTGTCTTCGTCCAGCTGTCTTCGCTTTTGTTGCTTCGAGGGAAAGCTTTTGTCTATATTCAATGCATGGCTCGCTACATTTGGGCTACATTCGGGCTACATCCAGTACATGGCTGAGTGTGACCATGCGAAGACATCCTGGTTTTTCTTCAGAAAGCAAATTAATTGCTATTTTACCTCGTCTTGGAGGTGTTTTCCGACCTTTACCTTCTTTGAGGGATCAGCTTCCTCGAGCTGAACTTCTTCGAGCTCCTCCAAAGGTTGGAGGTCAACTTTTTCCTCGATCCTCGGATCGATCTCCTCATCAATTTCTAAAACCGTCCCATCTTTATTTTGTATGATAACGAGTGCCTGAGCGCTCATTTGTTTCTTTCCCCTCAAAGAAATGCTATAGCACTCCCTTCCTACCAATTGATCTCCTTTTAAAGTCCCGGCCCCGCTTGGGGTTGGGAACTTAAGGGCCAGGTGCCTCACAGATGACACTACCCCCAGCCCGACCAGGGCGGGTCTCCCGAGCAGTACATTGTAGGCAGATGGTAACTCTACCACCACGAACTCCATCATCTTGGTCACCGAGACTGGATAGCCTCCCAAGGTCACGGGGAGTTCAATGGATCCCATACAAGCAGTCCCTTCTCCTGAAAAGCCATACAAAGTAGTTGCACATGCCTTCAGGTTGCGAAGGGAGAGTCCCATTTTTTCAAGGGTCGCCTTATAAAGAATGTTGACCGAGCTCCCATTATCTATGAGAACTCGGCGGACTCTCTTGTTGGCAAGTTGAAGGGTAATAACCAATGGGTCATGATGAGGGAACTGAACATGAGATGCGTCCTCCTCAGTGAATGTTATCGGTTGCGTTTCAACCCTTTGGCTTTTTGGTGCCCTCGATTCGGGTTCATAAGGAGACCCGTCCCCTGTCTTCAACTCGTTAACGTATCGCTTTTGAGCATTTCTGCCCCCTCCCGCGAGATGAGGCCCTCCCGAGATGGTTATTACATCCTCTCCATCAATCGGCGGGGGCCTGTCTTCTTCCCAAGATCGGGAGTTATTATTTTGTGCCGTCGAAGGCGCGGTTACTCTCTGACTCGCAGTAGTCTGTCCAGTACTCTGGTTTTTGACATACTGCCGGAAATAACCTCTCGAGATCAACCCCTCGATCTCGTCCTTCAGCTGTCGACATTCATCAATGGTGTGTCCGGTGTCTCTATGGAACCGACAATACTTACTGGAATCCCTTTTTGACTTTTGATTTCTCATTGGGTCCGGACGCCTGAAGGGGACCTGGTTTTCATTAGGCAGGTATATGTTTTCCCGAGACTCGTTGAGTTCGGTGTGTACTTTATATACGGAGAAATACCTTTCTCCTTTCTTTTTCTTTCCTCCTTCAGCCTCGGGGTTATTTCCCTCGCTCTTTTTCCTCTTGGAGGGATTCTCCGAGATAGGCTGTGGAGCTGCTTGGTCAGCCGAGGTTGAGGCGGAGTTAATGTTTATCGTTGTAGTTTCGGTCTGCGAGGTCGCCTTCAGCGTTGACCTCGCCTCCTCTACATTGACAAATCTCTGCGCCCGTCTGTTAAACTCGGTTATTGACCTCACCGGTTTCCCTTGCATGTCATCCCAAAGGGCACTTCCGGGTAACACACCAGCTCGGATAGCCATCAGGTGCCCACTGTCATCCACATCTCGAGCCTGTGCGACCTCTAGATTAAATCTTGTCAGGTAGCTTTTCAGTGTTTCGCCCGGCTGTTGTCGGACGTTAGTCAAAGTGGATGCCTCTGGTCTGACTCCCATCATGGCTCGGAACTGTTTCTTGAAGTCTCTAGACTTCCCATGAAGTTATCGAGTGCCTCTTGTACTTTTCGAACCAACTCTTAGCAGGTCCGGCCAATGATGTTGGAAACAACATACACCTGAGCTCGTAACCCACGTTACTAGCTCTCATAATAGTGTTGAATGTACTCAGGTGACTGCATGGGTCGGTTTTTCCTTCAAACGCTGGGACATGAGGAATCCGGAACCCTTGAGGAAATTGAGTGTTAGAAATATTTGGAGCAAACGGCTCGAGCTCATCGTCAGAATCCTCATATCGACCGTTCCCTCGTTCATTCTTTAAAAGCCTAAAGGCTTTTTCGAGCTGATCAATCCTTTCTTGGACTGGGTCCTTAGGTGGTGTCTGGAATTGACAGTCATTGATCATGATCCCAGGCTCGCGTCTCCGTGAGGGATCTCTACGCCCATTTAGGTGATTCCTTAGGTCCGGATTTGTCTGATCTCCCTTCCCCCTGCTCTGAATCAGATGATTCCGCAGGTCAGGACGGGTCTTGCGGCTTCCAGTATTTTTACGACCTCGGTCGCGTTTACTGACGGACCTGGTCTCTCCGGACTCGTCACTGGTGAAACTCATTGATCGGTCATTTCGAGATGGGTTCTTCCCATGTCGCCTTGTCTCTGCAGTGCGAGACCGGGACGTCTGACTCCTCTCAGATTGTGCGCCTCTCTGCTCCTGGAAAGTCTCCCTGTGTCCTTTATCCCCCGTACGCCCTTGATCCTGATTCCGAACAGGTTGAGCGTTTCTGCGGGGAGGTGAAGGATGTCTTATGGGAGATGGAGGGAACCGTATAGACGACGGTGGCTGCCTCCCTTGCCTAGGCCTAGAGGGTCCAGAATTTTCCCGAGATGGGTCAGCGCGTTCGGTGCGCTACCAGGAACCTGAGTCCGAGCTTCGGTAGGAGCTCGGTTATTCTCAGTTCCTGCAGGCGCTTCCACAGGTGGATTAGGCGGGACCCGAGCTTAGGTACTCCTCTGGGGCCTAGGAGGAGCAGATGGCTCTGCTGGTGCCGGAGGTTGAGTCGGCCTCCTCGTGGCAGCATCTTTTCGTGGTCGTCCACGGGGCCTCCGGGGAGGAACATGCACGTCCCTTGGAGGAGGGACTTGGTTTTCGCGCGAAGGCGGGGGCTGAGCCACCTGCGCCTCCGCGGCCATCCTTGTCAACTCCTCATTCCGTTTGTTGGCTTCTGCCAACAGCTGTTTCAACTGCCGGTTTTCCAGTTCTACAATAGGAACGTAACGTTCAGGATTGTAGTACATATCCTCATCCCTCGGTGGAGGCGGTGGTCCCCGGGAATCGGAGGACCCACTTCTCTCCTCAGACTCCGGGTTCTCCATTGGTTGTTTTCCAGGACGCCTTGGGTAGCTTTCGTCAGGGGTGTTCTGATTGTTTGTAGCCATGAATCTCTCAGGGATGAACGCTTAAGGCTCTCAATGAAAGCACCAAACTGTTGACGCCGTTTTTCGTCAACAGATAAAAGAAGAGCACAAAAACAATAAATGACAATGGCCAAACGGAACAAACAAATCAAACACACGATTTTTTACGTGGTTCAGCAGTTAAATCTGCCTAGTCCACGAGTCTCTGTTATTAATCTCAAGATTATCTCTGAAAAAATTCTTTAGCATGAATTCTCCAGAGTTTTCTCTCAAGGATCAGAATTTCGGTCCTTTACAATGGTGCATGGCTTCTCTATTTATAGAGAAGGATACAGAATACTATCCCACATATTTTGGGTAGTTACTCTTTTGTGAATAAAATAAATGGCTTTAAATGCCTATAATCAGATATAAAAGGAAACGTCCCTGAAGACCAGGAAACGCATAACTGATTAAATAATATCCCACGATTCTTGGGGATTTACATTAATAAATGAGGATTACATCTCATGTTTATAATACTTGTTGATATTCAAAGCGGTGATCGCGTATCTCTAAGGCTCTTGCCTCCCAAGTTTCCCATCATTGCCCGAGCCAGTGACATCTCCCGAGCTAACGTGGCTTTCGAGATAGTACGTCGAGCTCAAGACCCCTACTCCGAAGTTGTTCCTGAAGATGAGGGTGCTCTCAGAGCTCCCTTTCGAGATCGAGATCATTTCGAGGTCGTGTATCGTACTTTGCAGGCTCGATTTACAATCCTAGAGCATGCCCTAACCCTCACGAGACCATTTATTGCAAACTCAGCTTTCGAGGTCATATTTACTATAGCTCGAAATCTACGTATAACAACATTAATGACATAAGAGGACAAGGATATGATAATGGATCTAACATGAAAGGAAAGAACGAAGGTATGCAAAAGAGATTATTAGAGTTAAATCCTAGAGCATTATACACACCTTGTGGTTGTCATAATCTTACTTTAGTACTTTGTGATGTTGCTAATTCTTGTGTTAAAGGTGTATCATTTTTTGGTGTTTTACAACGTATATATACACTATTCTCTTCTTCACCTAAGCAATGGACAATATTGAAAAATAATATGTCTACTTTGACTGTGAAATCATTGTCTCAAACTCATTGGGAAAGTCGTATTGAAAGTGTTAAGGCAATTAAATTTCAAACTCCAAAAATAAGAGATGTTTTGCTTGAACTAGCAGAAACAAGTGATGATCCTAAAATAAAGAGTGAAGCTAAATGTCTAGCAACCTATGAATTAGAGAATTTTGAATTTTTGTTAGGCATGACTATTTGGTTTAAAATATGGATATTGACAATGCTATAAATCAATTAGATGGCCTTCTTTCTTATTTTGAAAATTATAGGAAAGATGGATTTGTTTCTGCTATGATTTCAGCTAAAGAAATTGCGAATGAGATGGAAAATGAGCCTAAATTTTGTGAAAAACGTGTGATTCGTACGAAAAAACAATTTGATGAAATAACTAATGAAGATGATGATATAGTAAAATCTACTGAAGAATCATTTCGGATGCAAAGATTTCTCAAAGAAAAACTTGCCAAGTTTGATGTAAAGAGTGAAACTGTTTTCTTGAGATATTCTACAAATAGTAAAGCCTATAGGGTATACAACATGAGAACTACCAAATCTGGTCTTGATGAGACTATAAATGTTGTTTTTAATGTTCTTGAAGACTTACCTTCCTACTATGAAGGTAAGATGTGAGGTGTCAAATATATAGGGGCTCTGCGGTGTAGCCACTTTTTGTATTTCCGCACTTAATTTTTTTTTATGACAATGTATATTGTAGTCATTTATGATAACTTGTCTACTGAAGAGGAGGTTTTTATCTGTCATCAGCATGACTGTGAAATGATGAGGCTCGAGAGTATCCTGCAAATTTTCCATAAATTTGGCATAATTTATAGTACTAGAAATAAGGTTCAAACAGTTGAATTTTACACGTGCATAGAAAAAAATAGACACGGGTGCAACAAGCAGATTGAACTTTATTTTCAGCACTGTAAATTATTCCAAATTTCTTAAAAATTTGTAGGATGTCTTAAATGACTACAATGTACACCGTCATAAAAAATTAGTTGGTACCAAAATACACAAGTGGCTGCACCGTAGATGCACCCTATATATATATATATGGAAATAATTTGTCCTTATCAAGCTCTGGCCTCCTCGAGCATACAATTGAATAATTATACATGTGCACCTAAATTATGCATCCAAATATTATACACAGGGATATAAGACGGTCTTTTAAAATAATAGTTCCCAATTTAGATAAATGCAATTGGTTAAAAGAAACTACTACATCAATATTTATAATATTTGGGGCATTTTTTTAATACACATATCATTATTCATTGTAATGCCATTTTATATATTTATTTATTTATATTCTTAAACATTTTTTAATAAATTTTATATATTTTATTGTACAATCATGTTTAGCTTTCAACTTGTACAAGACTTGATTACTTTATGTTACCTACTTTCTGTCTTGATGACTTCATAATATTTATTAATTGTACTGTAAAATATGTCGATCGAAATGATTGGTATAATGGAAATGGGTCATTATTACCAGTATTAATTGTGCAAATGTATTGACGGTTAACGTATTTGTATTACTATTGGCGGTAGGATTATTAGTCAATAGTTAGTTAGTTAGTTGGTTGGTTGGTTTTTCTAGTTAGTTAGTTGTTTATGTTAGAGGTTATGGCCCCATCCTTTTATTTATATATATATATATATATATATATTTATATAAAGAGAGAGGTTGATTACTCTATTATTTGTACACAAAAGCATGACTGGTGGGCTCATTTTGAACCCTATAGCAGATTTTTCATATCTATTTATATAATAAGCGAGTTGATAATGAAATTTTTTAGTTTTAACGGTTTTTTAATTTTTTTTAAAGTTAATTTTAATATAATATTTTTATATTTAACAGTAATTTTTAAATACTTAAACTTAAATAGAATAAAATAAATAATTAAAAAATTAAAATAAGATAATTTTGAAATATTTTACAATGATAATTATTTAAAAATAATTAATAATTAAACAAATTAAAAATAAAATATTTTTCAGATATTTTACAATGATAATTATTTTTAAATAATAAATAATTAAACAAATTAAAATATGATATTTTTGAGATGTTTTACAATAATAATTATTTAAAAATAATAAAATCATATGTTTTATAACTTAAATAAATATTTAATTAAACTTAAATTCACTCATTAGAATAATATCATATTAAACATATAATATAATCTACTATAAATTAACACTAAATTATTATTATTTTTTTAAAATTTGAAAGAAACTTAAATTTAAAATCCGCGTATAATATTTAATATTACATTAAACATATAATATATAATTTCTTGTTGTCATTCTCAAATTCATAAACTAGAACAAACATAAACTTAAACAAAATAAATAAATTATTTAATTAAAATACGATATTTATTTCAAAATTTATATAACATTAATATAAATTTAATAAAAATAATTAATAAATTTTATAAATAAAATTAAGCAAACATGCAAATATGCACGTTTCTTGTATATTATTATTATTATTATTAGCAACTGCCCTTTTCTGTAAAGCCATAGCAGTAGTAGCCCTTGACCTTATTGTCCAAGAAAGGGTAAAACTGAACTCTCAGTCCTCTCAACATATCACAATGCTCTTTACAACACTCCTCGACTCTCCAGTACTTCTCCACAGCCGAGGTATATTTAAAACAATTAGTTTAATTCCTAACATCATCAACCAGACTTCATCTTAGAGCTTCGACAGGAAAACAATTCAGAAAGACGACAATTTTTATGAAAACGACAATATTTATCACAAACAATAATAATTGTAAAAAACGACAATAATTATACAAACCGATAATCATTTTACGACAACATTCATTTACAACGACAACGTTGACTGAAAACGGCAACATTTATGTAAAACGACGATGGTTGTAAAAACACAAAATCTACCAAACGACAGTAGTTATTAAAACCAAAATATTTACTAAAACAATATTTTCAAAAAACGAAAATGGCTTTATTGTCAATAGAAATCACCTGTCACCTTGTAGCCCACGTACGATTTGGAAAGAAAGCTTGTGTCCTTTCTTTCTTTCTTTCTTTATGACAGTTAATTCTGTTAAGAAGTTTCTTGCTGATGAGTTCCCGAACAGTGGGCTGCCTACTTGGACTTGTGACTGCAGAATGTGTACAGTTTATTCTTGGCAAGGTTCTATTGGCTTCTATTGTCTATATATATATATATATATATATATGTGTGTGTGTGGAATATTAGCTCTCTTGGTCTTGTATAAGGGTGTTACGAACTGAAAAATGAAATAAGATACTAAGAGTTCTTATTGTGTTTTCGGTGCTGGTTTGATAATTCTTGCACTGTGAGTTTGTGAGGCAGATATTACGTACTTTGTATCTTGAGGGTTCTAACCAAGTAATAATCTGCTTGTGTCTTTGTTCTTGTTGCTGGTGTTATTTGATCTGTTTGCTTACGACTCAAGATTAAAGGATTGATTTGATCCATACACTCTCCCATTGGAATTCTGCCTGAGATGACTCCAGCAACATTCTCGTGATTTATCTATAATTTTCTTATGATTAGTTGAGCTATGAAAAGACTCTAGTCACTAATACAATTCTAACCCACCTGAGAAAAAAAAAGACTTGTTCAAATATAGTTGCTAGACCTTAAAAAGAACACAAATATCATTTAAAAAGTACTGTTCAGGTAAGCCATGATGTAATATTATTTATCATTTCATTTTTCATTATTTCCTTGTAGTGGTTAATATAGAAAACATGGTTGGAAAACAAAGTATGCATTGAGAAAGCAGAGTAAATCATGTGTCTGGACTTTGATGGATTATAAGATGACAAGTAACTAAAACTTCTTAATTAAGATGGGCCAGATAGATAGCCTCACAGACATTCCAACAAAAGCTCTAAATATTTGATAAAAGCCAGAAACAGAATGAAATGACAGTATAAAACCAACAACATATTCCAAAAGAAACCATCTGTTATAACAAACATTTCCTAATCTTCATAAGCAACACTGTCTATGACCACTACCCTCCTCTCCCCTACTTCTAATCTTTACTAAGAAAAACCACAAAAGGTTAACAAAGCTACTACAAAAGCACAACTCACTAAACAACTTCGACAAACTATACCATGAACCTTATATTGACTTAACCTTTGGAGAGGAGGAAAAGATAAAACCCTAAAGGTGATCATTCACCACAACTAGTAGTAGCAGTTCTGTCCATGATTTTGGCTAGAATCTCCTTGCATTCCTTGAGTTTGTTAATACTGCCATCCAGCTTGGCGCGCTTAGTGGCAACCAATGGCGACTCATCCATCATTTTCTCCAGCCCATTTCCATCAGGAGCCATCATTTGGGCTACAAGCTCTCTTTCCAAATGGTCATTCACCAGCTTGTGAACACTCAGCTGCAAATGCAGAGCCATGGAGTCAACAAACCTTGTCAGCACAATATTCCAGTAAGCCACCATTTTCATCCTCAAGTCAAAAGCTTGAGGTAATAGATGTGGAGACTTGCTTGGATTCACCAAGTCAACCAAGCCAAGACCTTCAATGTTCATAGAATTGCAGGAATAGACATTTCTCATGAATGCATCTTTTTGAGCCATGAGCTTCTTATATTCAATTTCGAACTCCGGGTTACAAGTATAATCAGTCAATTTTTCCATCTCCACAACCTCCGAAACCCACTTCATAGAGTTCTCTTTCATCTTCTCTATCAGATTAAGCCCTGCTCTTTTGGATGAGAGTTGAAGCTGGTAATAGTTTCGGACATGGCTCATCAGAACAATCATCACCACCTCCTCTATGTAACTCCATAGCGTTTCCACAAAATCTGTGGGAATACTCGAAATCCCATTTACCTTTTCTTGTAATATAGAGAGAAATATAGTCCGGGAAAAGAAGTTGGGAAGAGAAATCTCTTTGGCTTCTTCCAAGTACTTGATCTCATCCATCAAAAAATCACGAGTTGGATTGCTCTGAGGACATTCTTTAAGATCACAGAAAAAGTCATTAAGAATCTCAACCAACCAAGCTTTACAATACATCTTCTTATCATTTGGGTACTCGTCAAATTCTCCTCTCAACAGAATTTTCCTTAGTGGCTCTTTGACTTGCCCAATGACCCTCATGAAAGCACTCATGGATTCAGCCATGGAAGACATGGCCTTGGGGAGTGTTTTGAACTCGGAAATATTATGGCTCAACTTATCATTGATCTTCTTGACAATGTCAGGTAAGTTTCGAGCTATACTCCTGGCTTGAATCTCCATAAGCTTCTGAGCCAAAACAGGGATCCCAACGATCGATTTATCAATCTTGGAAAGCAAAGGATGAGACTCGAAAAGCTTAGCTTCCGCTACTCGAGCATCTTCATACGACTCATTGCCGACCCTGTTCCTAACACAGACATAACCAAGCCCTATATTCACATCATCAGCAGTTACCTTTTCCTTGAGCCCTTCGGGTGACTTATCTGACTTGGTGACTACGGCTAGAGTCCTCTCTCCGGTTTTGTCAACGCTCTGTGACATTCGAATCGATTCACACGTGGGATTGGGAAAGTCAACCGTTGCAGACAACACATTGAGTATGATACTCTCTTCTGGTTTTATATATTCCATTATGATATCTTTGATTTGATCGTATATATTTTCTGGCTGGCCGTGAACGGGGACTCTGGTGATCCCAGGAAGGTCAACCATGGTCAAGTCAGGAATCCCTTTCTTCTTCACCACGAGAGTCAAAGGGGTTTTAGATATTTTCTTACCAGGTCCGGCAATCACTTGAGTCGCCTTGTTTATGGCTTGTGAGACATGTTCCTCGTCAGTCCGAACGACTTTCTTGTCATACTCCAAGAAAAGCGCCGGCAGAGGACTCGAGTGGTTTTGGAGTCTCATGATGAGAGGTACCCTGGTGCAAATGCCTTGGCCACGAGGAAGATTGATCCCAGCGAGTGATTCGATCACGGAGGACTGGTCTCCGACGACGACGATGGTGGGAAGCTGTACTCCTTCCTCCATGACAGCAAGGTTTCGGAGCTTGTCGACTGCATCGAGCACGGGACGAATCCTGTCATTGTAGGAGGAAGCTATTGGTGGTGAAACGAGGACTAACTCACCACTGCCATGATCGTCACCTTCTTTCTTAGCTAAGTTTTCCTGGTGACTGAGATCAGAAGCAGTAGGCTTGTTGTATAACACTGCAGCGGTACGCTTTCTCTTACTCTTCATTATTTTTTCTCTGGTAACAAGTTTTTCAG
>NW_026908741.1:0-58803 GCF_963169125.1 Humulus lupulus
ATGGTTTAATTACTAAAATATCATTATGCCTATAATAATAAATCTATAAATGTAATGAGTGGGGTGTTAAGTATGTGTTGCAAAAGAGAACAAAAAAGGAGATTAATTCATGAATAAATACAGCCAACGTATTTGCGGGGCATAAATTTATTTCTTTATTATTTAAGAATATTCTATAATAATATAATTTATTATTTCTTTTATGCTTTATTTTATTATAGTGACATATATGGAGAATTTATTATGAGAGGAAATGTAATGGAAAATTGTTATATTTTATAATAAAATCTTTGAGAGAGAGTCTATTTTATAGTTATATGTCT
The DNA here is from genome assembly GCF_963169125.1 of Humulus lupulus. Classification (NCBI taxonomy): domain Eukaryota; kingdom Viridiplantae; phylum Streptophyta; class Magnoliopsida; order Rosales; family Cannabaceae; genus Humulus; species Humulus lupulus. Next base: position 324 of record NW_026908741.1, read on the forward strand.
CTATATGATTTACATAAATTAAATTTCAAAAGCAGCAGCTTAACTCCTATAAATATAATAAATGATTTTTATTTATATATTTATTATGGTCAATCTCAACCCAAATATGTATTTTAAAATAAAAAAAAAAAACAATGCCTGAAATGAATAAATTAATATGTAAAAGAAGAAGAAGAAACAGCCAATTTAAAATTAATTTAGTTATAAATAATCTAGGACACAAAGTCCACCTGACAACTCAAATGGGCCCTATTAATTCTAAAATATTAAAAGCAACATTAACCATATATGTGTGTGTTTTTCTTATCATTGGTAGAAAAGTTATTAAAACCCGCTATTTAATATTTTAATATTTTAAGGTATCTACTACTAAATGAGGTGACACTCTATGTTTGGTTAACAATACCTCATAATACTTATTAAATTGAAATGTGTGAGACTCTATATTAGATTACACCAATATATAAGAATATGACATCTTCTTGTGGTGTTGGGCATCCACATAAACTCTCAACAGAGAGAGAGAGAGAGAGAGAGAGAGAGAGAGAGAATGGGAATAATATCAAACAGCATCAAAAGAAGCCAGCTCCGGCCAGGAGAAAAGCAGACACATACTCCCACCACGGTACCAAATCATATTGTGATGTATGTTATGAATACAACAATGTTTCTTCAGTTCAATATATATTATTTTCTTACGATCTGATCATATATATATACACCATGCATGAGTGTTACTACGTATACTTATATGCATTATGTATGGAAAATATAATTGTAGGAATTTACATTGGAGAAGACAGAGTAATCCAATTCACAAGAACAAAAGAAAGCAAAATCTCAAAATTCATACTAAGAAAATCCTGTGAAAAGTGTAAGTACAACCCACGTAGGGACAAAGGAGTGGTGAAGACCTGTGTTGACTGCTTTCTAAAGAAACATAGGCTCTTTCGATGTGAATACAATGTCTCCATGATTCAGTGTCTCGTCAAAAAGTCAGGTTCATGCATCACAGATCTTCCAACACTCCTGAGAAGGTGATTCAACTCGCCACCGCAATGTATGATAAAGAAGGAAAAAAGTTTGGAGAATATCACCCTATCGAGAACAACTGTGAGTCCTTTGCTTTCTACTGCACAACAAACTATCGTAAGAGCATTCAAGGAAATGCTTTCAAAGCTCTAGTTGAGACTGTTTATCAAACGGCCACCAGTGGTGAACATGATTCTATTAGAGCCATTACTGAGTCTTTTATAAGAAATTTCTTTACGAATAAAGCCCAAAGAATCAATGATCAAGGGAAGACAGGTGAGACAAGTGAGGAGGAAGATGAAGTGGAAGATGAGGATTGAATGATCGATCTGCACCAACATTGGGCCTTGTCCAAACCCAAAAGAATTAGGATTATTTAAATATATGTATTAAGAATAAATAAGATTTTCTTTTAATCATTCAGGTGTCATTTGAATAATATCTTAAATGTTATCATCTTTTTTAATAAAAATCTATAATCAATGTTTTGTTTAATATTTGTTTAAATATGTTTATGTCATTCTTTTATTTATAATATTGTTTATTATTATTTAAAATTTTCTATAAAAATCATAAAAACTTTATAAAATAAATAATGATTTTTTAAAATTAAACTAAGTAAACGTGTATTGTATGTTGCTTGCACCAGTATATGTACATTCCGAGAGATATATAGAAAGGAGGACAACAGCAATAGGTCGAGAATTTGTGAGACAGCAAATTTGCGCCATCAAAAGTACCCATATTGCGCCGGCATAGGTCAAAAACATTTCGTCGAGTCACCTTTCGTCGGCGCAATTTAGCGCTGGCAAAGGTTTCCGGTGACATTTCGTCGGCGATGTATTAACTGCGCCGGCAAAGTATGTTGTACCGGCGGTTTTAAATAACGCCGACAAAAGTCAACGCGCCAGCAAAAGTGCGTCGGATTATGCATTGACGGCTCTTTTTCACCGACGGTTGGACCACTTTCACCGGCAAACAATGTTGCCGATGAAAGTTGAATTGGTGGGACTTTTGTCGACGCTCTATAGAGTCCAACTTGATGAAAGTTGAATTGGTGGGACTTTTGTCGACGCTCTATAGAGTCCAACTTAATTGGGCGTGACTCTTGTGTTGGGCCAGTATTACTAACAATTTCAATAGTCTACCTTTTTGCAGCACTACTAGAAATATAGACTTTTACTTTAGCTTTTATGCTCAACATACGAAAAAACTAAAGTAAAAGACTTATTAAACTCTTTTACTTTGCTTTTGGATCTAGCGCTAAAAAAATAGATACTACTTCACTTTCTTAAAAAACGAAGTTAAAATTCAATGGGAAGAGGGCCACATTTGGTTGCACATGCCCACGACTTTATTTTGGAAGTAATAAGGTTGTAGAAAAAAGGTCAATCCAAACACGCCCTGTTGGTAGAAAGTTTAATTTACCGATGACTTTGCTCGGCACTTTCATGATCATTGACTTCTTAAAAAATGTGGACTTGGTACGTACTTTTATTACGTACCAAGAAAATTTATATTACTAATTAATAAGTTTGTTGACACATAAATGACCCTATAATTAATTTTATAGCTACGCAGTTTGGTCAATTTTAAGAGTGGTGTCATGTATGGTATATGGAATGAATCTACAAAGAAATTGAGATAGTGGAATGGGTCAACAAAGAAAGAAAGCACTACTATAGGACGTTTTCTGTCTATATAAGAAGATTTGCAATCGTAAAAGTAGATGATAAAGGTTTATAGTGAATGAGAAAAACAAGAGAAGAGTAACCCATTTTCCATTTATTCTTTTGGGTTTAAGAAATAATAGTCATATGCAAAGTGATCATGGGTTTATTTCCAATCGATAAGAGTTTACTTCGAGCAGGAGATCACGTTTACGGCTACAGAAACACGCACGTCTACACCCACCACGGTTAGTTTTAATTTATATATTCCTATATATAGCAGATGAATAATTTGTTAAATGCATGCTTTTTCCTTCAAAGATCGATACAAAAATAATAATAATAATTTTTGAGTGTTTATATAATGTGTAATAGTCAGAATATAGATTATTTTGTATTGGCCCGATAAAAGGTTTAACATCTATTCATGAGTAAATGATCTATTTATTCTCATCAATAAACAGGAATATATGTTGGAGATGATAGAGTGATTCATTTCACAAGCCCTGACTTCTCCAAATCACCAAACCATGTCACCAGCTGCGGAGACTGCAACTACGCTCCAACGAAGGACCGAGGAGTGGTCAAGTCCTGCCTTGACTGCTTCCTCAACGGCCACAGTCTCTATCTCTTCGACTATGGTGTCTCATCTTCGAGGTTTTTCTTCAATAGATCAGGAACATGCTCCACCGGCTCATGCATCTACTCCCCAGACGACGTCGTCCGACGCGCCGCCGATATCTTAAACTCCGACGAGGGTTTCGGCGATTACGACTTTTCTACGAGCAATTGTGAGACCTTCGCAGTGTACTGCAAGACTGGCAAACGTGTAAGCTTGCAAATCTTTTCTTGGAAAAATAAAGGAAAGACTGCGTTTGAAGATATGACTCGTCAGCCCCTTTCTGTGAAGAACACGGCTAAAACTGTGTTTAATGTGCTTGTGAAACAGAAGATTGATACGCTTCGATATGATATAAGAATGCATCAACAAGAATCTAATGGTGCAGACGAAGATCAACAAGAAAAAAAGGATGATGATGATGGTGACAAGATTCGAAGCGTACCTTTTCTACCTCTGTTCAACCCGTTACCTTGTCAGATGCCTTACATGCTCCCTCTATTTCTCATAATCTTATTAGTGTTGCCCATTTATGCAAAGATAGTTCTCATATTCTTATTAGTGTTGTCCGTTTATGCAAAGATAATCATGTCAAACATCATCACGATACTCAGAAAGTTCTTCACGGCCACCTAGTTGATGGTCTCTATCGACTGTCTCTCCCCACATCATCAACCCTTCTCTCCGTCACCGTCCAATTCTGTCTCTCCTCGACTCTTTCTCGCAAGACCTCTTTGTTGAAATATTAAACTTGATTTATTATTGTTAGTTTCTAGAATTTGCATGAATTTGGAGTTTCTAGAGTTTCCATGTATTTACTATAGTTTCTAGCTAGTGTCTTTGTGTGTATTTACTAGAAGTTGTTGGGTTTTTAGCATTCTAGAACTCCACTTTCTTAATTAGCATATGAGAATTATCTAGAATATTCTGCTAGCTAATAAATTGGACTTGGTCATTGTTCCTCTGTGATCACTAATCAAGTGTTGTGTACACATGGATCTTTGGGCAGCTTCCCCATGGTCTCTATTAATGGGTATAAATATTTTCTTCTGCTTATTGATGATTTTTCTCGCTATTCCTGGCTGTATCTCTTAAAATCTAAGGATGAATGTACTAATCTTTTTATTCAGTTTCATACTATGGTTATAACTCAATTTATTAATGTCTCTATACAAAAGGTCCAAGTAAACTACAAATTTTTTCAAAGAATTTTTTTTATTTTAACGGTTTTTTTTATTTTTGCCCGTTAATCTTAACGGAATAACCGAATATTTTTATATTTAACGGTAGATTGTAAACATGTCTTAAACTTAAATAAAATGAATAACTGAAGAAGTTAAAATAAGATATTTTTTAGATATTTTAAAATGATAACTATTTAAAAATAATAAAATCATATATTTTATAACTTAAATAAAATTTAATTAAACTTAAACTTAATACTATATTAAACATATAATATTTAATCTTTCGTTGTCAATGTCAAATTCAGAAAGCTAGAGAAAACATATACTTAAACAAAAATAAATGAATAAATTAAAATAGGATTTTTTAAAAATATTTTATGATAATTTAAATAATTAAATTGTATTTAATTAAAAATAATAAAGACATACATATTATTTTTTTCTTATAAATTTGTATGATAGTTTATTTTTTATCAAGTGATTGGAGCTCTTTTTCAACATCAAATTCACCAAAGGACATTGTGAGAATCATTAGAAACAAAAAATAGTTGATGCATATATTCCCAAAATTTTATTTTAAATATTATTTTATTCTTATATATATGTCATATAACCATGTAAATATATATCTATGTCAACGTTGTCTTTAGATTTCATATATGTAGAAATTATTGATATAAATATGTAAATATACTATAGAACTATAATTCATTCAATTATATATATATATATTTTAAAAACAGTAAATCAGTTTTTATTAAAATTATAAACAATTTTACAACTTTAAATCTAAGCAAACGTGCATTGCACGTTGCTTCTACCTAGGATATATATGTGTATATATACTAGATACAAGCAACATTTATATATGTAACGCCCTCGATAACCCAAGACCGTAACACTGTGTACTTTAAATAATGCTTAACTCGCTAAATGAGTCATTAGGTTATAAATGTGCATCTAAGTGTTATTAATAGGCCAGGGTGAAAATTTCGGTCAAAAGGAATGGATATATTTTAATAAAAATGTTGAATTGCACATGGGCGATAAAAGTGTTTTATAAAGTTATTTACAATCCAAAATGGTCATTACTGTATTAAAGTTACAACCCGCCAACCTAAGCGGCAAAAATAGGGTTAAACCCTACTTCCCCTGAGAAACACATTGGTCGTGGTGGTCAAGCAGCTGCATATGTACACATCGCCACCTAAACTCTCCACTCAAGGCTGTGTGTGTTTTTCTTTCCCTTTACCTGCACAACATAACACTCGTGAACCAAGGCTCAGCAAGAAAACTTATTACTGCATCTATACAGCATAAATAAATGATTATGGGGCTTGCAACCCTAATCAGATGGTGACTGATAATAAGTCTATCTCTGGGGTAGAGAAAAAATAACACTACAACAAAATAGAGGTTTTATGACTTTAATTGGGAGACATTGGAAGTCTACAATGTCTCCCACTTAGTGAGACGTTGTTGCTAGGGTCATTGTAGGTATATATCCCACGTCTCCCATTGGGAGACGTGCCTCACTTCCCACTGGGAGAGGTGGAAAGTCAAACGTTGACTTTCCACCTCTCCCATTGGGAGACGTGGGAAGTGACTCACCTCTCCCAATGGGAGACGTGGGAAGTCCCTAGGAGACATCCCACGTCTCCCATTGGGAGAGGTGAGTCATTTCCCACGTCTCCCAATGGGAGAGGTGGAAAGTCAACATTTGACTTTCCACCTCTCCCATTGGGAAACGTGGGAAGTCTCCCACCTCTCCCAATGGGAGACATTGAAAGTCTCCCACATTTAAAAAAAATAAATTAAATAAATTTATAATTAATATTATTTTAATTTGATTTAATAATTAATTAAATTGAAATAATATTAATTTAAATTGAAATTATTTTAATTTAAATTGAAATTATTTTAATCTAAATTGAAATTAATTTAATAATTAATTAAATTGAAATAATATTAATTTAAATTGAAATTATTTTAATCTAAATTTAAATTAATTAAATTGAAATAATATTAATTTAAATTGAAATAAAAAAATATATTTGTTAGATATATACAAGAAATACAATATTTGTTAGAAATATTCAAAATGAACAAATATTGCATTGTGTATGAAGAAAGAGTTAAAAAATTAAAAAAAAACCTATCAACGAGGTCGGTAACTTTGGATTATCGGCAACATATATGTCGCCCATTCTTGTCGCAACTCATCAATTTGTGCCTCTGTATATGATGTGCTTGTTAGCTGCAAGAAATATAAAGTAAAATATATTAATTAATTATTTGATTACATTTATAGTTTCAAAAATAATTTGTAAATTTTAATTAATAATACCGTTCTCAAGTAATGCCTGGGACTTGCATGTTCAATCAAGTAATGCCCGTTCTCAACTAATCGTTTATTATCCTAAATAATATCGGGCAGCATTTCCCCTATAATAGTGATCTAACCATCTGCATGTGAATAACAAAACAAACAATTCAAACAACATACAATAAGTTTCTTCCTTATAGAATGCCTATATAAAATTAATTGTTTATTATCCTAGATAAAATCGGGCAGCATTTCCCCTATAATAGTGACCTAACCATCTACATGTGAATAGCAAAACAAACAATTCAAACAACATACAATAAGTTTCTTCCTTATAGCTCCGCAGCACACAGTCAAATTTCTCAGAACCTACTTCACTAATACACACAAGTTCTCAACCTTCCGTTATCACCGCAGCACACAATTTTAATCTCAGAACCTACTTCACTATGGATGAATATTTAAGATATTCAAACTCTTCTAACATTTGTTTAATAATATTAAAAGTAGAAGTAAGAGAATATATATTTACCTCTTGCAATTAATAATTCAAAAGCTAGCAAAATTACTTCAAGTAGTAATCGAATTCGCTATTAAATTCACAAACCAATATAAATAAATTAATAAATAATAAATAAAATATCACTAAATATCTAGCAATATATAACTTATTATTATAATTTTAGAAACTTAATTACCTCAAATGTGTGATTGATAGATATAGAAGTTTTGATGCAAAGTACTCTCTAAAATCTCACCACCAAAATCACAACCTACGAAATTAAATTAATTAATATGTTAAACATTACTAAACAAATATCACTAAATTCCTAATAAGTAATTGATTGGTAAACAAATAAAAAAAAACTCCAATGAGCCACTAATTATAACCTAAACAAAAAATCAATAAAAAATTTCATAACCTAAAATCTCAATAATCAACAAAAACATAAATTTTTGCATATATTTATATTTTTTAAATTATTTAATAAATTTATTTTAACATAATAACTATATATATAACAAAATAGTTAGAATTTAAAAAAAAAAAAAGTTTAAATATACATACAAAAATATATCTAACGAAATAAATAATGATAAAAATTAAAAAAAATCATGAACATATATATTATAATGAAATATATACAATGTGATAGGTTAAATTAAAAAAAAACTATGAAATCTTAAATCTATAAAAAAACCTCCATAGAAAAACAAATAAATCTAACAATGTATAGAAAAAAATGCATAAAAATGTAAAATTAACACAAAATCATGTATATTACTCATCCTAATGCTAAGCCTATGATTTTTTATCAAAATAATTAACTAAAATTCATAAAAATTAAAAAAAACTAACCTTGAAAACCCTAAAATCGCAACCCCTTTCGTGCTCTCTGTTTGGTGTGCTCTCTCTGTTTGGTGTTATGAGGAAGAAGAAGACCCAAAATTCATTAAATGGCCAGGGGGACATCCAACGTCTCCCACTGGGAGACGTGGGACACGTGGCACGTCTCCCACTGGGAGACATTGAATGTATAGAGGGGTACATCCAACGTCTCCCATTGGGAGACGTGCCACGTGTCCCACGTCTCCCAGTGGGAGACGTTGGATGTACCCCTCTATACATTCAATGTCTCCCAGTGGGAGACGTGCCACGTGTCCCACGTCTCCCAGTGGGAGACATTAGATGTCCCCCTGGCCACTTCTCAACCTATTTCCAACGTCTTCCACCATTTTTAATGTCTTCCAATTGTAGTCATTAATAAAAACTTTCAATGTCTTACACCATTAGACATTTAAAACCCCTGATAAGTTTTAATGTCTTACACCAATGGTGTAAGACATTGTAGGGAGTCATTGTATGTCAAATTTGTTGTAGTGTAAGTCTCCCTAAATAAAAGACTAATAAGTCTCTCCCAAATTCATCTTAATTTTCAACACTCTCATGTGTCAATTCGGCACGTTGGACTAGGTCATCAATCCTATGTGATCACTAATCAAGTGTTGCGTACACAAGGATCTTTGGGCAGCTTCCCCATGGTCTCTATTAATGGATATAAATATTTTCTTCTACTTATTGATCATTTTTCTCGCTTTTCCTCACTGTATCTCTTAGAATCCAAGGATGAATGTGCTAATCTTTTTATTCAGTTTCATACTATGGTTAAAACTCATTTTATTAATGTCTCTATTCAAAAGGTCCAAACTGACCATGGTACAAAATTTCTTCCTCTTCTAAATTTATTTCTCCAACACGGGATTCATCATCAATTTTCCTGTCCATATACAGGACCACAACATGGGTCCAAACTTTGTGTATTCACTTTTTTCTTTCTAATTTGACATTTCTTTAAATAGTCGTTGTTTTGAGTGGTCCTCTTATTAATTAAGTTTATTAATGAAGAAAGAAATAATAATAAAAAAAAAAACTACCATGCTTGTTAATTGAATTTTTTTTATTTTAACGGCTTTTTATTTTTGCCCGTTAATCTTAACAGAATATTTTTATATTTAACGCTAGATTGTAAACATGACTTAAACTTAAATAAAATGAATAACTAAACAAGTTAAAATAAGATATTTTTTAGATATTTTAAAATGATAACTATTTAAAAATAATAAAATCATATATTTTATAACTTAAATAAAATTTAATTAAATTTAAACTTAATACTATATTAAACATATAATATATAATCTTTTGTTGCCATTGTCAAATTCAAAAACTGGAAAAAAACATAAACTTAAACAAAAATAAATGAATAAATTAAAATAGGATTTTTTTTTAAATATTTTATAATAATTTAAATCATTAAATCATATTTAATTAAAAATAATAAAGACATTCATATCATTTATTTTCTTATAAATTTGTGTGATAGTTTATCTTTTATCAAGTGATTGAAGCTCTTTTTCTTCATCAAATTCACCAAAGGACATTGTGAGATACATTATAAACAAAAAATAGTTGATGCATATATACAACTGTCTACACTATGATTTTTTTTTTCTTATTTTATTTATATTATTAATTTCTTTTTAAATATTATTTTATTTTATATATATGTCAGATAACCATGTAAATCTAACGTTGTGTTTAGATTTCATATATGTAGAAATTATTAATATAAATATGTATATATACTATATAACTATAATTCATTCAATTATATATATATATATTTTAAAAACAGTAAACTTGTTTTTATTAAAATTATAGACAATGTTTATAATTTTAAAACTAAACAAACGTGCATTGCACATTGCTTCTACCTAGGATATATATATATATATATACTAGATACTAGCAACGTTTATTTATGTAACCCCATAGATAACCCAAGACCGTCACACTGTGTACTTTAAATAATGCTTAACTCGCTAAACGAGTCATTAGGTTATAAATGTGCATCTAGGTATTATTAATAGGCCAGATTGAAAATTTCGGTCTAAAAGAATGGATATATTTTAATTAAAACGTTAAATTTTACATACAATCTTGATACCCCATGTTTACTTTGACTCGGTAAACCTAGCTATACTAATTGATTAGTCACCAATGAATCAATCAACAAGTAGTTTCTACCTATAAAGTCCTCAAATGTTGATGACATGATGAAATGATCAATACATAAATGTCAATTTCCATGTGATTATCAGTTAATGCACTTTCAAAGTTCCCTAAGTACGTAAAACACGTTTCAACAACTACTTTCAAGACCTCTTACTACTCTAATAACTTATCAGCACTTAATTAAGCTGGGGCCATGTGCATACTTGTGTTATGATGAGTATGTCAAATTAAGTATTATTTTCTTTAAGAAATTAATGTCATCAAGTTGATATTTTCAATCATCTCTTAATTAATTAAGATATGAAAAAATTGTATTATGAAAATTAAGGCCAAAGACCAGGAATTATATATGTGAGGATTGCGACTTCTCTCATGCTTATTTGTTCTAAATTTTCTATTAAAAAAAATGCTCATTTTTAATAGGGAATATAACCATTTGATACTTTATATTTTATCGAAATACAATCTTGATACCCCATGTTTTTAATAATGCTCATATGGTACTCTGTAGTTTGAAATTGTATATAATAGCTACCCTGGACTCAAATGTCAACAATAAAATTTTATCAATGTGACCAAATTATCATCAATAATATGCAATTAGGCAATTAAATATGAATTTGAAACTCATATAATTGAAGACAGCTTTGTTATATTGATAAATTTAAGTCTAGGGTGCCAAATATGTATGATTTCAAATTAAAAGACAGCAAATGTGTATTATTGAAAATATAGGGTACTAAATATATATTTCGATAAAACAAAGGGTAGCAAATGAGTATTTACCAGTTTTAGTATGGAAATATATTGTATTCTTGTATTTTTAATGAAACTTTTTCTATTGTACTTCAATTGGGACTTGTGCAAAATTTTACACTTGTATTTATATACTAGATACAAGCAACGTGCAATATGCACGTTTGTTTAGTTTTATTTATAGAATTTATTAATTATTTTTATTAAATGTATATTAATATCATATAAATTTCAAATAAATATCATATTTTAATTACATAATTTATTTATTTATGTTTAAGTTTATGTTTGTTCTAGTTTTTAAATTTGGGAGTGGCAACAATAGATTATATATTATATGTTTAATGTAATATTAAATATTATACGTGGATTTTAAATTTAAGTTTCTTGCTATTTTTTTTAAAACCAATTTGTTGTTAATTGACAATAGATTATATTATATGTTTAATATGGTATTATTCTAATAAGTAAGGTTAAGTTTATTAGATTTTATTTAATTTATAAAATGTACGATTTTTTTTTTTTTTAAATAATTATCATTGTAAAATATTTCAAAAATATCTTATTTTAATTTGTTTAATTATTTATTATTTTTAAATAATTATCACTGTAAAATATCTAAAAAATATTCCATTTTAATTTGTTTAATTATTTATTATTTGTAAATAATTATCATTGTAAAATATCTCAAAAATATCTATTTTAATTTTTTAAATATTTATTTTATTTTATTTAAGTTTAAGTGTTTACAAACTACCGTTAAATATAAGAATATTCTGTTAAATACAAGAATATTTCGTTAAAGTTAAGATTAAAAAAATAAAAAACCGTTAAAATAAAAATATTTCCGTTATCTACACACTTATCATATAGAAGAGATGGTTTAATTACTAAAATATCATTATGCCTATAATAATAAATCTATAAATGTAATGAGTGGGGTGTTAAGTATGTGTTGCAAAAGAGAACAAAAAAGGAGATTAATTCATGAATAAATACAGCCAACGTATTTGCGGGGCATAAATTTATTTCTTTATTATTTAAGAATATTCTATAATAATATAATTTATTATTTCTTTTATGCTTTATTTTATTATAGTGACATATATGGAGAATTTATTATGAGAGGAAATGTAATGGAAAATTGTTATATTTTATAATAAAATCTTTGAGAGAGAGTCTATTTTATAGTTATATGTCTCTATATGATTTACATAAATTAAATTTCAAAAGCAGCAGCTTAACTCCTATAAATATAATAAATGATTTTTATTTATATATTTATTATGGTCAATCTCAACCCAAATATGTATTTTAAAATAAAAAAAAAAAACAATGCCTGAAATGAATAAATTAATATGTAAAAGAAGAAGAAGAAACAGCCAATTTAAAATTAATTTAGTTATAAATAATCTAGGACACAAAGTCCACCTGACAACTCAAATGGGCCCTATTAATTCTAAAATATTAAAAGCAACATTAACCATATATGTGTGTGTTTTTCTTATCATTGGTAGAAAAGTTATTAAAACCCGCTATTTAATATTTTAATATTTTAAGGTATCTACTACTAAATGAGGTGACACTCTATGTTTGGTTAACAATACCTCATAATACTTATTAAATTGAAATGTGTGAGACTCTATATTAGATTACACCAATATATAAGAATATGACATCTTCTTGTGGTGTTGGGCATCCACATAAACTCTCAACACAGAGAGAGAGAGAGAGAGAGAGAAATGGGAATAATATCAAACAGCATCAAAAGAAGCCAGCTCCGGCCAGGAGAAAAGCAGACACATACTCCCACCACGGTACCAAATCATATTGTGATGTATGTTATGAATACAACAATGTTTCTTCAGTTCAATATATATTATTTTCTTACGATCTGATCATATATATATACACCATGCATGAGTGTTACTACGTATACTTATATGCATTATGTATGGAAAATATAATTGTAGGAATTTACATTGGAGAAGACAGAGTAATCCAATTCACAAGAACAAAAGAAAGCAAAATCTCAAAATTCATACTAAGAAAATCCTGTGAAAAGTGTAAGTACAACCCACGTAGGGACAAAGGAGTGGTGAAGACCTGTGTTGACTGCTTTCTAAAGAAACATAGGCTCTTTCGATGTGAATACAATGTCTCCATGATTCAGTGTCTCGTCAAAAAGTCAGGTTCATGCATCACAGATCTTCCAACACTCCTGAGAAGGTGATTCAACTCGCCACCGCAATGTATGATAAAGAAGGAAAAAAGTTTGGAGAATATCACCCTATCGAGAACAACTGTGAGTCCTTTGCTTTCTACTGCACAACAAACTATCGTAAGAGCATTCAAGGAAATGCTTTCAAAGCTCTAGTTGAGACTGTTTATCAAACGGCCACCAGTGGTGAACATGATTCTATTAGAGCCATTACTGAGTCTTTTATAAGAAATTTCTTTACGAATAAAGCCCAAAGAATCAATGATCAAGGGAAGACAGGTGAGACAAGTGAGGAGGAAGATGAAGTGGAAGATGAGGATTGAATGATCGATCTGCACCAACATTGGGCCTTGTCCAAACCCAAAAGAATTAGGATTATTTAAATATATGTATTAAGAATAAATAAGATTTTCTTTTAATCATTCAGGTGTCATTTGAATAATATCTTAAATGTTATCATCTTTTTTAATAAAAATCTATAATCAATGTTTTGTTTAATATTTGTTTAAATATGTTTATGTCATTCTTTTATTTATAATATTGTTTATTATTATTTAAAATTTTCTATAAAAATCATAAAAACTTTATAAAATAAATAATGATTTTTTAAAATTAAACTAAGTAAACGTGTATTGTATGTTGCTTGCACCAGTATATGTACATTCCGAGAGATATATAGAAAGGAGGACAACAGCAATAGGTCGAGAATTTGTGAGACAGCAAATTTGCGCCATCAAAAGTACCCATATTGCGCCGGCATAGGTCAAAAACATTTCGTCGAGTCACCTTTCGTCGGCGCAATTTAGCGCTGGCAAAGGTTTCCGGTGACATTTCGTCGGCGATGTATTAACTGCGCCGGCAAAGTATGTTGTACCGGCGGTTTTAAATAACGCCGACAAAAGTCAACGCGCCAGCAAAAGTGCGTCGGATTATGCATTGACGGCTCTTTTTCACCGACGGTTGGACCACTTTCACCGGCAAACAATGTTGCCGATGAAAGTTGAATTGGTGGGACTTTTGTCGACGCTCTATAGAGTCCAACTTAATTGGGCGTGACTCTTGTGTTGGGCCAGTATTACTAACAATTTCAATAGTCTACCTTTTTGCAGCACTACTAGAAATATAGACTTTTACTTTAGCTTTTATGCTCAACATACGAAAAAACTAAAGTAAAAGACTTATTAAACTCTTTTACTTTGCTTTTGGATCTAGCGCTAAAAAAATAGATACTACTTCACTTTCTTAAAAAACGAAGTTAAAATTCAATGGGAAGAGGGCCACATTTGGTTGCACATGCCCACGACTTTATTTTGGAAGTAATAAGGTTGTAGAAAAAAGGTCAATCCAAACACGCCCTGTTGGTAGAAAGTTTAATTTACCGATGACTTTGCTCGGCACTTTCATGATCATTGACTTCTTAAAAAATGTGGACTTGGTACGTACTTTTATTACGTACCAAGAAAATTTATATTACTAATTAATAAGTTTGTTGACACATAAATGACCCTATAATTAATTTTATAGCTACGCAGTTTGGTCAATTTTAAGAGTGGTGTCATGTATGGTATATGGAATGAATCTACAAAGAAATTGAGATAGTGGAATGGGTCAACAAAGAAAGAAAGCACTACTATAGGACGTTTTCTGTCTATATAAGAAGATTTGCAATCGTAAAAGTAGATGATAAAGGTTTATAGTGAATGAGAAAAACAAGAGAAGAGTAACCCATTTTCCATTTATTCTTTTGGGTTTAAGAAATAATAGTCATATGCAAAGTGATCATGGGTTTATTTCCAATCGATAAGAGTTTACTTCGAGCAGGAGATCACGTTTACGGCTACAGAAACACGCACGTCTACACCCACCACGGTTAGTTTTAATTTATATATTCCTATATATAGCAGATGAATAATTTGTTAAATGCATGCTTTTTCCTTCAAAGATCGATACAAAAATAATAATAATAATTTTTGAGTGTTTATATAATGTGTAATAGTCAGAATATAGATTATTTTGTATTGGCCCGATAAAAGGTTTAACATCTATTCATGAGTAAATGATCTATTTATTCTCATCAATAAACAGGAATATATGTTGGAGATGATAGAGTGATTCATTTCACAAGCCCTGACTTCTCCAAATCACCAAACCATGTCACCAGCTGCGGAGACTGCAACTACGCTCCAACGAAGGACCGAGGAGTGGTCAAGTCCTGCCTTGACTGCTTCCTCAACGGCCACAGTCTCTATCTCTTCGACTATGGTGTCTCATCTTCGAGGTTTTTCTTCAATAGATCAGGAACATGCTCCACCGGCTCATGCATCTACTCCCCAGACGACGTCGTCCGACGCGCCGCCGATATCTTAAACTCCGACGAGGGTTTCGGCGATTACGACTTTTCTACGAGCAATTGTGAGACCTTCGCAGTGTACTGCAAGACTGGCAAACGTGTAAGCTTGCAAATCTTTTCTTGGAAAAATAAAGGAAAGACTGCGTTTGAAGATATGACTCGTCAGCCCCTTTCTGTGAAGAACACGGCTAAAACTGTGTTTAATGTGCTTGTGAAACAGAAGATTGATACGCTTCGATATGATATAAGAATGCATCAACAAGAATCTAATGGTGCAGACGAAGATCAACAAGAAAAAAAGGATGATGATGATGGTGACAAGATTCGAAGCGTACCTTTTCTACCTCTGTTCAACCCGTTACCTTGTCAGATGCCTTACATGCTCCCTCTATTTCTCATAATCTTATTAGTGTTGCCCATTTATGCAAAGATAGTTCTCATATTCTTATTAGTGTTGTCCGTTTATGCAAAGATAATCATGTCAAACATCATCACGATACTCAGAAAGTTCTTCACGGCCACCTAGTTGATGGTCTCTATCGACTGTCTCTCCCCACATCATCAACCCTTCTCTCCGTCACCGTCCAATTCTGTCTCTCCTCGACTCTTTCTCGCAAGACCTCTTTGTTGAAATATTAAACTTGATTTATTATTGTTAGTTTCTAGAATTTGCATGAATTTGGAGTTTCTAGAGTTTCCATGTATTTACTATAGTTTCTAGCTAGTGTCTTTGTGTGTATTTACTAGAAGTTGTTGGGTTTTTAGCATTCTAGAACTCCACTTTCTTAATTAGCATATGAGAATTATCTAGAATATTCTGCTAGCTAATAAATTGGACTTGGTCATTGTTCCTCTGTGATCACTAATCAAGTGTTGTGTACACATGGATCTTTGGGCAGCTTCCCCATGGTCTCTATTAATGGGTATAAATATTTTCTTCTGCTTATTGATGATTTTTCTCGCTATTCCTCGCTGTATCTCTTAAAATCTAAGGATGAATGTACTAATCTTTTTATTCAGTTTCATACTATGGTTATAACTCAATTTATTAATGTCTCTATACAAAAGGTCCAAGTAAACTACAAAATTTTTCAAAGAATTTTTTTTATTTTAACGGTTTTTTTTATTTTTGCCCGTTAATCTTAACGGAATAACCGAATATTTTTATATTTAACGGTAGATTGTAAACATGTCTTAAACTTAAATAAAATGAATAACTGAACAAGTTAAAATAAGATATTTTTTAGATATTTTAAAATGATAACTATTTAAAAATAATAAAATCATATATTTTATAACTTAAATAAAATTTAATTAAACTTAAACTTAATACTATATTAAACATATAATATTTAATCTTTCGTTGTCAATGTCAAATTCAGAAAGCTAGAGAAAACATATACTTAAACAAAAATAAATGAATAAATTAAAATAGGATTTTTTAAAAATATTTTATGATAATTTAAATAATTAAATTGTATTTAATTAAAAATAATAAAGACATACATATTATTTTTTTCTTATAAATTTGTATGATAGTTTATTTTTTATCAAGTGATTGGAGCTCTTTTTCAACATCAAATTCACCAAAGGACATTGTGAGAATCATTAGAAACAAAAAATAGTTGATGCATATATTCCCAAAATTTTATTTTAAATATTATTTTATTCTTATATATATGTCATATAACCATGTAAATATATATCTATGTCAACGTTGTCTTTAGATTTCATATATGTAGAAATTATTGATATAAATATGTAAATATACTATAGAACTATAATTCATTCAATTATATATATATATATTTTAAAAACAGTAAACCAGTTTTTATTAAAATTATAAACAATTTTACAACTTTAAATCTAAGCAAACGTGCATTGCACGTTGCTTCTACCTAGGATATATATGTGTATATATACTAGATACAAGCAACATTTATATATGTAACGCCCTCGATAACCCAAGACCGTAACACTGTGTACTTTAAATAATGCTTAACTCGCTAAATGAGTCATTAGGTTATAAATGTGCATCTAAGTGTTATTAATAGGCCAGGGTGAAAATTTCGGTCAAAAGGAATGGATATATTTTAATAAAAATGTTGAATTGCACATGGGCGATAAAAGTGTTTTATAAAGTTATTTACAATCCAAAATGGTCATTACTGTAAAAAAGTTACAACCCGCCAACCTAAGCGGCAAAAATAGGGTTAAACCCTACTTCCCCTGAGAAACACATTGGTCGTGGTGGTCAAGCAGCTGCATATGTACACATCGCCACCTAAACTCTCCACTCAAGGCTGTGTGTGTTT
Organism: Humulus lupulus; assembly: GCF_963169125.1. Lineage (NCBI taxonomy): Eukaryota > Viridiplantae > Streptophyta > Magnoliopsida > Rosales > Cannabaceae > Humulus > Humulus lupulus. The sequence goes on from NW_026908741.1 coordinate 18,377, forward strand.
TTCTTTCCCTTTACCTGCACAACATAGCACTCGTGAACCAAGGCTCAGCAAGAAAACTTATTACTGCATCTATACAGCATAAATAAATGATTATGGGGCTTGCAACCCTAATCAGATGGTGACTGATAATAAGTCTTTTGGGGTAGATGACTAATAAGTCTATTTCCGGGGTAGAGAAAAAATAAGTCTCCCTAAATAAAAGACTAATAAGTCTCTCCCAAATTCATCTTAATTTTCAACACTCTGATGTGTCAATTCGGCACGTTGGACTAGGTCATCAATCCTATGTGATCACTAATCAAGTGTTGCGTACACAAGGATCTTTGGGCAGCTTCCCCATGGTCTCTATTAATGGATATAAATATTTTCTTCTACTTATTGATCATTTTTCTCGCTTTTCCTCACTGTATCTCTTAGAATCCAAGGATGAATGTGCTAATCTTTTTATTCAGTTTCATACTATGGTTAAAACTCATTTTATTAATGTCTCTATTCAAAAGGTCCAAACTGACCATGGTACAAAATTTCTTCCTCTTCTAAATTTATTTCTCCAACACGGGATTCATCATCAATTTTCCTGTCCATATACAGGACCACAACATGGGTCCAAACTTTGTGTATTCACTTTTTTCTTTCTAATTTGACATTTCTTTAAATAGTCGTTGTTTTGAGTGGTCCTCTTATTAATTAAGTTTATTAATGAAGAAAGAAATAATAAAAAAAAAAAAAAACTACCATGCTTGTTATAGGTTTGTTAATTGAATTTTTTTTATTTTAACGGCTTTTTATTTTTGCCCGTTAATCTTAACAGAATATTTTTATATTTAACGCTAGATTGTAAACATGACTTAAACTTAAATAAAATGAATAACTAAACAAGTTAAAATAAGATATTTTTTTAGATATTTTAAAATGATAACTATTTAAAAATAATAAAATCATATATTTTATAACTTAAATAAAATTTAATTAAATTTAAACTTAATACTATATTAAACATATAATATATAATCTTTTGTTGCCATTGTCAAATTCAAAAACTGGAAAAAAACATAAACTTAAACAAAAATAAATGAATAAATTAAAATAGGATTTTTTTTTAAATATTTTATAATAATTTAAATCATTAAATCATATTTAATTAAAAATAATAAAGACATTCATATCATTTATTTTCTTATAAATTTGTGTGATAGTTTATCTTTTATCAAGTGATTGAAGCTCTTTTTCTTCATCAAATTCACCAAAGGACATTGTGAGATACATTATAAACAAAAAATAGTTGATGCATATATACAACTGTCTACACTATGATTTTTTTTTTCTTATTTTATTTATATTATTAATTTCTTTTTAAATATTATTTTATTTTATATATATGTCAGATAACCATGTAAATCTAACGTTGTGTTTAGATTTCATATATGTAGAAATTATTAATATAAATATGTATATATACTATATAACTATAATTCATTCAATTATATATATATATATTTTAAAAACAGTAAACTTGTTTTTATTAAAATTATAGACAATGTTTATAATTTTAAAACTAAACAAACGTGCATTGCACATTGCTTCTACCTAGGATATATATATATATATATACTAGATACTAGCAACGTTTATTTATGTAACCCCATAGATAACCCAAGACCGTCACACTGTGTACTTTAAATAATGCTTAACTCGCTAAACGAGTCATTAGGTTATAAATGTGCATCTAGGTATTATTAATAGGCCAGATTGAAAATTTCGGTCTAAAAGAATGGATATATTTTAATTAAAACGTTAAATTTTACATACAATCTTGATACCCCATGTTTACTTTGACTCGGTAAACCTAGCTATACTAATTGATTAGTCACCAATGAATCAATCAACAAGTAGTTTCTACCTATAAAGTCCTCAAATGTTGATGACATGATGAAATGATCAATACATAAATGTCAATTTCCATGTGATTATCAGTTAATGCACTTTCAAAGTTCCCTAAGTACGTAAAACACGTTTCAACAACTACTTTCAAGACCTCTTACTACTCTAATAACTTATCAGCACTTAATTAAGCTGGGGCCATGTGCATACTTGTGTTATGATGAGTATGTCAAATTAAGTATTATTTTCTTTAAGAAATTAATGTCATCAAGTTGATATTTTCAATCATCTCTTAATTAATTAAGATATGAAAAAATTGTATTATGAAAATTAAGGCCAAAGACCAGGAATTATATATGTGAGGATTGCGACTTCTCTCATGCTTATTTGTTCTAAATTTTCTATTAAAAAAAATGCTCATTTTTAATAGGGAATATAACCATTTGATACTTTATATTTTATCGAAATACAATCTTGATACCCCATGTTTTTAATAATGCTCATATGGTACTCTGTAGTTTGAAATTGTATATAATAGCTACCCTGGACTCAAATGTCAACAATAAAATTTTATCAATGTGACCAAATTATCATCAATAATATGCAATTAGGCAATTAAATATGAATTTGAAACTCATATAATTGAAGACAGCTTTGTTATATTGATAAATTTAAGTCTAGGGTGCCAAATATGTATGATTTCAAATTAAAAGACAGCAAATGTGTATTATTGAAAATATAGGGTACTAAATATATATTTCGATAAAACAAAGGGTAGCAAATGAGTATTTACCAGTTTTAGTATGGAAATATATTGTATTCTTGTATTTTTAATGAAACTTTTTCTATTGTACTTCAATTGGGACTTGTGCAAAATTTTACACTTGTATTTATATACTAGATACAAGCAACGTGCAATATGCACGTTTGCTTAGTTTTATTTATAGAATTTATTAATTATTTTTATTAAATGTATATTAATATCATATAAATTTCAAATAAATATCATATTTTAATTACATAATTTATTTATTTATGTTTAAGTTTATGTTTGTTCTAGTTTTTAAATTTGGGAGTGGCAACAATAGATTATATATTATATGTTTAATGTAATATTAAATATTATACGTGGATTTTAAATTTAAGTTTCTTGCTATTTTTTTTAAAACCAATTTGTTGTTAATTGACAATAGATTATATTATATGTTTAATATGGTATTATTCTAATAAGTAAGTTTAAGTTTATTAGATTTTATTTAATTTATAAAATGTACGATTTTTTTTTTTTTTAAATAATTATCATTGTAAAATATTTCAAAAATATCTTATTTTAATTTGTTTAATTATTTATTATTTTTAAATAATTATCACTGTAAAATATCTAAAAAATATTCCATTTTAATTTGTTTAATTATTTATTATTTGTAAATAATTATCATTGTAAAATATCTCAAAAATATCTATTTTAATTTTTTAAATATTTATTTTATTTTATTTAAGTTTAAGTGTTTACAAACTACCGTTAAATATAAGAATATTCTGTTAAATACAAGAATATTTCGTTAAAGTTAAGATTAAAAAAATAAAAAACCGTTAAAATAAAAATATTTCCGTTATCTACACACTTATCATATAGAAGAGATGGTTTAATTACTAAAATATCATTATGCCTATAATAATAAATCTATAAATGTAATGAGTGGGGTGTTAAGTATGTGTTGCAAAAGAGAACAAAAAAGGAGATTAATTCATGAATAAATACAGCCAACGTATTTGCGGGGCATAAATTTATTTCTTTATTATTTAAGAATATTCTATAATAATATAATTTATTATTTCTTTTATGCTTTATTTTATTATAGTGACATATATGAAGAATTTATTATGAGAGGAAATGTAATGGAAAATTGTTATATTTTATAATAAAATCTTTGAGAGAGAGTCTATTTTATAGTTATATGTCTCTATATGATTTACATAAATTAAATTTCAAAAGCAGCAGCTTAACTCCTATAAATATAATAAATGATTTTTATTTATATATTTATTATGGTCAATCTCAACCCAAATATGTATTTTAAAATAAAAAAAAAAAAACAATGCCTGAAATGAATAAATTAATATGTAAAAGAAGAAGAAGAAACAGCCAATTTAAAATTAATTTAGTTATAAATAATCTAGGACACAAAGTCCACCTGACAACTCAAATGGGCCCTATTAATTCTAAAATATTAAAAGCAACATTAACCATATATGTGTGTGTTTTTCTTATCATTGGTAGAAAAGTTATTAAAACCCGCTATTTAATATTTTAAGGTATCTACTACTAAATGAGGTGACACTCTATGTTTAGTTAACAATACTTCATAATACTTATTAAATTGAAATGTGTGAGACTCTATATTAGATTACACCAATATATAAGAATATGACATCTTCTTGTGGTGTTGGGCATCCACATAAACTCTCAACACAGAGAGAGAGAGAGAGAGAGAAATGGGAATAATATCAAACAGCATCAAAAGAAGCCAGCTCCGGCCAGGAGAAAAGCAGACACATACTCCCACCACGGTACCAAATCATATTGTGATGTATGTTATGAATACAACAATGTTTCTTCAGTTCAATATATATTATTTTCTTACGATCTGATCATATATATATACACCATGCATGAGTGTTACTACGTATACTTATATGCATTATGTATGGAAAATATAATTGTAGGAATTTACATTGGAGAAGACAGAGTAATCCAATTCACAAGAACAAAAGAAAGCAAAATCTCAAAATTCATACTAAGAAAATCCTGTGAAAAGTGTAAGTACAACCCACGTAGGGACAAAGGAGTGGTGAAGACCTGTGTTGACTGCTTTCTAAAGAAACATAGGCTCTTTCGATGTGAATACAATGTCTCCATGATTCAGTGTCTCGTCAAAAAGTCAGGTTCATGCATCACAGATCTTCCAACACTCCTGAGAAGGTGATTCAACTCGCCACCGCAATGTATGATAAAGAAGGAAAAAAGTTTGGAGAATATCACCCTATCGAGAACAACTGTGAGTCCTTTGCTTTCTACTGCACAACAAACTATCGTAAGAGCATTCAAGGAAATGCTTTCAAAGCTCTAGTTGAGACTGTTTATCAAACGGCCACCAGTGGTGAACATGATTCTATTAGAGCCATTACTGAGTCTTTTATAAGAAATTTCTTTACGAATAAAGCCCAAAGAATCAATGATCAAGGGAAGACAGGTGAGACAAGTGAGGAGGAAGATGAAGTGGAAGATGAGGATTGAATGATCGATCTGCACCAACATTGGGCCTTGTCCAAACCCAAAAGAATTAGGATTATTTAAATATATGTATTAAGAATAAATAAGATTTTCTTTTAATCATTCAGGTGTCATTTGAATAATATCTTAAATGTTATCATCTTTTTTAATAAAAATCTATAATCAATGTTTTGTTTAATATTTGTTTAAATATGTTTATGTCATTCTTTTATTTATAATATTGTTTATTATTATTTAAAATTTTCTATAAAAATCATAAAAACTTTATAAAATAAATAATGATTTTTTAAAATTAAACTAAGTAAACATGTATTGTATGTTGCTTGCACCAGTATATGTACATTCCGAGAGATATATAGAAAGGAGGACAACAGCAATAGGTCGAGAATTTGTGAGACAGCAAATTTGCGCCATCAAAAGTACCCATATTGCGCCGGCATAGGTCAAAAACATTTCGTCGAGTCACCTTTCGTCGGCGCAATTTAGCGCTGGCAAAGGTTTCCGGTGACATTTCGTCGGCGATGTATTAACTGCGCCGACAAAGTATGTTGTACCGACGGTTTTAAATAACGCCGACAAAAGTCAACGCGCCAGCAAAAGTGCGTCGGATTATGCATTGACGGCTCTTTTTCACCGACGGTTGGACCACTTTCACCGGCAAACAATGTTGCCGATGAAAGTTGAATTGGTGGGACTTTTGTCGACGCTCTATAGAGTCCAACTTAATTGGGCGTGACTCTTGTGTTGGGCCAGTATTACTAACAATTTCAATAGTCTACCTTTTTGCAGCACTACTAGAAATATAGACTTTTACTTTAGCTTTTATGCTCAACATACGAAAAAACTAAAGTAAAAGACTTATTAAACTCTTTTACTTTGCTTTTGGATCTAGCGCTAAAAAAATAGATACTACTTCACTTTCTTAAAAAACGAAGTTAAAATTCAATGGGAAGAGGGCCACATTTGGTTGCACATGCCCACGACTTTATTTTGGAAGTAATAAGGTTGTAGAAAAAAGGTCAATCCAAACACGCCCTGTTGGTAGAAAGTTTAATTTACCGATGACTTTGCTCTGCACTTTCATAATCATTGACTTCTTAAAAAATGTGGACTTGGTACGTACTTTTATTACGTACCAAGAAAATTTATATTACTAATTAATAAGTTTGTTGACACATAAATGACCCTATAATTAATTTTATAGCTACGCAGTTTGGTCAATTTTAAGAGTGGTGTCATGTATGGTATATGGAATGAATCTACAAAGAAATTGAGATAGTGGAATGGGTCAACAAAGAAAGAAAGCACTACTATAGGACGTTTTCTGTCTATATAAGAAGATTTGCAATCGTAAAAGTAGATGATAAAGGTTTATAGTGAATGAGAAAAACAAGAGAAGAGTAACCCATTTTCCATTTATTCTTTTGGGTTTAAGAAATAATAGTCATATGCAAAGTGATCATGGGTTTATTTCCAATCGATAAGAGTTTACTTCGAGCAGGAGATCACGTTTACGGCTACAGAAACACGCACGTCTACACCCACCACGGTTAGTTTTAATTTATATATTCCTATATATAGCAGATGAATAATTTGTTAAATGCATGCTTTTTCCTTCAAAGATCGATACAAAAATAATAATAATAATTTTTGAGTGTTTATATAATGTGTAATAGTCAGAATATAGATTATTTTGTATTGGCCCGATAAAAGGTTTAACATCTATTCATGAGTAAATGATCTATTTATTCTCATCAATAAACAGGAATATATGTTGGAGATGATAGAGTGATTCATTTCACAAGCCCTGACTTCTCCAAATCACCAAACCATGTCACCAGCTGCGGAGACTGCAACTACGCTCCAACGAAGGACCGAGGAGTGGTCAAGTCCTGCCTTGACTGCTTCCTCAACGGCCACAGTCTCTATCTCTTCGACTATGGTGTCTCATCTTCGAGGTTTTTCTTCAATAGATCAGGAACATGCTCCACCGGCTCATGCATCTACTCCCCAGACGACGTCGTCCGACGCGCCGCCGATATCTTAAACTCCGACGAGGGTTTCGGCGATTACGACTTTTCTACGAGCAATTGTGAGACCTTCGCAGTGTACTGCAAGACTGGCAAACGTGTAAGCTTGCAAATCTTTTCTTGGAAAAATAAAGGAAAGACTGCGTTTGAAGATATGACTCGTCAGCCCCTTTCTGTGAAGAACACGGCTAAAACTGTGTTTAATGTGCTTGTGAAACAGAAGATTGATACGCTTCGATATGATATAAGAATGCATCAACAAGAATCTAATGGTGCAGACGAAGATCAACAAGAAAAAAAGGATGATGATGATGGTGACAAGATTCGAAGCGTACCTTTTCTACCTCTGTTCAACCCGTTACCTTGTCAGATGCCTTACATGCTCCCTCTATTTCTCATAATCTTATTAGTGTTGCCCATTTATGCAAAGATAGTTCTCATATTCTTATTAGTGTTGTCCGTTTATGCAAAGATAATCATGTCAAACATCATCACGATACTCAGAAAGTTCTTCACGGCCACCTAGTTGATGGTCTCTATCGACTGTCTCTCCCCACATCATCAACCCTTCTCTCCGTCACCGTCCAATTCTGTCTCTCCTCGACTCTTTCTCGCAAGACCTCTTTGTTGAAATATTAAACTTGATTTATTATTGTTAGTTTCTAGAATTTGCATGAATTTGGAGTTTCTAGAGTTTCCATGTATTTACTATAGTTTCTAGCTAGTGTCTTTGTGTGTATTTACTAGAAGTTGTTGGGTTTTTAGCATTCTAGAACTCCACTTTCTTAATTAGCATATGAGAATTATCTAGAATATTCTGCTAGCTAATAAATTGGACTTGGTCATTGTTCCTCTGTGATCACTAATCAAGTGTTGTGTACACATGGATCTTTGGGCAGCTTCCCCATGGTCTCTATTAATGGGTATAAATATTTTCTTCTGCTTATTGATGATTTTTCTCGCTATTCCTGGCTGTATCTCTTAAAATCTAAGGATGAATGTACTAATCTTTTTATTCAGTTTCATACTATGGTTATAACTCAATTTATTAATGTCTCTATACAAAAGGTCCAAGTAAACTACAAATTTTTTCAAAGAATTTTTTTTATTTTAACGGTTTTTTTTATTTTTGCCCGTTAATCTTAACGGAATAACCGAATATTTTTATATTTAACGGTAGATTGTAAACATGTCTTAAACTTAAATAAAATGAATAACTGAAGAAGTTAAAATAAGATATTTTTTAGATATTTTAAAATGATAACTATTTAAAAATAATAAAATCATATATTTTATAACTTAAATAAAATTTAATTAAACTTAAACTTAATACTATATTAAACATATAATATTTAATCTTTCGTTGTCAATGTCAAATTCAGAAAGCTAGAGAAAACATATACTTAAACAAAAATAAATGAATAAATTAAAATAGGATTTTTTAAAAATATTTTATGATAATTTAAATAATTAAATTGTATTTAATTAAAAATAATAAAGACATACATATTATTTTTTTCTTATAAATTTGTATGATAGTTTATTTTTTATCAAGTGATTGGAGCTCTTTTTCAACATCAAATTCACCAAAGGACATTGTGAGAATCATTAGAAACAAAAAATAGTTGATGCATATATTCCCAAAATTTTATTTTAAATATTATTTTATTCTTATATATATGTCATATAACCATGTAAATATATATCTATGTCAACGTTGTCTTTAGATTTCATATATGTAGAAATTATTGATATAAATATGTAAATATACTATAGAACTATAATTCATTCAATTATATATATATATATTTTAAAAACAGTAAATCAGTTTTTATTAAAATTATAAACAATTTTACAACTTTAAATCTAAGCAAACGTGCATTGCACGTTGCTTCTACCTAGGATATATATGTGTATATATACTAGATACAAGCAACATTTATATATGTAACGCCCTCGATAACCCAAGACCGTAACACTGTGTACTTTAAATAATGCTTAACTCGCTAAATGAGTCATTAGGTTATAAATGTGCATCTAAGTGTTATTAATAGGCCAGGGTGAAAATTTCGGTCAAAAGGAATGGATATATTTTAATAAAAATGTTGAATTGCACATGGGCGATAAAAGTGTTTTATAAAGTTATTCACAATCCAAAATGGTCATTACTGTATAAAAGTTACAACCCGCCAACCTAAGCGGCAAAAATAGGGTTAAACCCTACTTCCCCTGAGAAACACATTGGTCGTGGTGGTCAAGCAGCTGCATATGTACACATCGCCACCTAAACTCTCCACTCAAGGCTGTGTGTGTTTTTCTTTCCCTTTACCTGCACAACATAGCACTCGTGAACCAAGGCTCAGCAAGAAAACTTATTACTGCATCTATACAGCATAAATAAATGATTATGGGGCTTGCAACCCTAATCAGATGGTGACTGATAATAAGTCTATCTCTGGGGTAGAGAAAAAATAACACTACAACAAAATAGAGGTTTTATGACTTTAATTGGGAGACATTGGAAGTCTACAATGTCTCCCACTTAGTGAGACGTTGTTGCTAGGGTCATTGTAGGTATATATCCCACGTCTCCCATTGGGAGACGTGCCTCACTTCCCACTGGGAGAGGTGGAAAGTCAAACGTTGACTTTCCACCTCTCCCATTGGGAGACGTGGGAAGTGACTCACCTCTCCCAATGGGAGACGTGGGAAGTCCCTAGGAGACATCCCACGTCTCCCATTGGGAGAGGTGAGTCATTTCCCACGTCTCCCAATGGGAGAGGTGGAAAGTCAACATTTGACTTTCCACCTCTCCCATTGGGAAACGTGGGAAGTCTCCCACCTCTCCCAATGGGAGACATTGAAAGTCTCCCACATTTAAAAAAAATAAATTAAATAAATTTATAATTAATATTATTTTAATTTGATTTAATAATTAATTAAATTGAAATAATATTAATTTAAATTGAAATTATTTTAATTTAAATTGAAATTATTTTAATCTAAATTGAAATTAATTTAATAATTAATTAAATTGAAATAATATTAATTTAAATTGAAATTATTTTAATCTAAATTTAAATTAATTAAATTGAAATAATATTAATTTAAATTGAAATAAAAAAATATATTTGTTAGATATATACAAGAAATACAATATTTGTTAGAAATATTCAAAATGAACAAATATTGCATTGTGTATGAAGAAAGAGTTAAAAAATTAAAAAAAAACCTATCAACGAGGTCGGTAACTTTGGATTATCGGCAACATATATGTCGCCCATTCTTGTCGCAACTCATCAATTTGTGCCTCTGTATATGATGTGCTTGTTAGCTGCAAGAAATATAAAGTAAAATATATTAATTAATTATTTGATTACATTTATAGTTTCAAAAATAATTTGTAAATTTTAATTAATAATACCGTTCTCAAGTAATGCCTGGGACTTGCATGTTCAATCAAGTAATGCCCGTTCTCAACTAATCGTTTATTATCCTAAATAATATCGGGCAGCATTTCCCCTATAATAGTGATCTAACCATCTGCATGTGAATAACAAAACAAACAATTCAAACAACATACAATAAGTTTCTTCCTTATAGAATGCCTATATAAAATTAATTGTTTATTATCCTAGATAAAATCGGGCAGCATTTCCCCTATAATAGTGACCTAACCATCTACATGTGAATAGCAAAACAAACAATTCAAACAACATACAATAAGTTTCTTCCTTATAGCTCCGCAGCACACAGTCAAATTTCTCAGAACCTACTTCACTAATACACACAAGTTCTCAACCTTCCGTTATCACCGCAGCACACAATTTTAATCTCAGAACCTACTTCACTATGGATGAATATTTAAGATATTCAAACTCTTCTAACATTTGTTTAATAATATTAAAAGTAGAAGTAAGAGAATATATATTTACCTCTTGCAATTAATAATTCAAAAGCTAGCAAAATTACTTCAAGTAGTAATCGAATTCGCTATTAAATTCACAAACCAATATAAATAAATTAATAAATAATAAATAAAATATCACTAAATATCTAGCAATATATAACTTATTATTATAATTTTAGAAACTTAATTACCTCAAATGTGTGATTGATAGATATAGAAGTTTTGATGCAAAGTACTCTCTAAAATCTCACCACCAAAATCACAACCTACGAAATTAAATTAATTAATATGTTAAACATTACTAAACAAATATCACTAAATTCCTAATAAGTAATTGATTGGTAAACAAATAAAAAAAAACTCCAATGAGCCACTAATTATAACCTAAACAAAAAATCAATAAAAAATTTCATAACCTAAAATCTCAATAATCAACAAAAACATAAATTTTTGCATATATTTATATTTTTTAAATTATTTAATAAATTTATTTTAACATAATAACTATATATATAACAAAATAGTTAGAATTTAAAAAAAAAAAAAGTTTAAATATACATACAAAAATATATCTAACGAAATAAATAATGATAAAAATTAAAAAAAATCATGAACATATATATTATAATGAAATATATACAATGTGATAGGTTAAATTAAAAAAAAACTATGAAATCTTAAATCTATAAAAAAACCTCCATAGAAAAACAAATAAATCTAACAATGTATAGAAAAAAATGCATAAAAATGTAAAATTAACACAAAATCATGTATATTACTCATCCTAATGCTAAGCCTATGATTTTTTATCAAAATAATTAACTAAAATTCATAAAAATTAAAAAAAACTAACCTTGAAAACCCTAAAATCGCAACCCCTTTCGTGCTCTCTGTTTGGTGTGCTCTCTCTGTTTGGTGTTATGAGGAAGAAGAAGACCCAAAATTCATTAAATGGCCAGGGGGACATCCAACGTCTCCCACTGGGAGACGTGGGACACGTGGCACGTCTCCCACTGGGAGACATTGAATGTATAGAGGGGTACATCCAACGTCTCCCATTGGGAGACGTGCCACGTGTCCCACGTCTCCCAGTGGGAGACGTTGGATGTACCCCTCTATACATTCAATGTCTCCCAGTGGGAGACGTGCCACGTGTCCCACGTCTCCCAGTGGGAGACATTAGATGTCCCCCTGGCCACTTCTCAACCTATTTCCAACGTCTTCCACCATTTTTAATGTCTTCCAATTGTAGTCATTAATAAAAACTTTCAATGTCTTACACCATTAGACATTTAAAACCCCTGATAAGTTTTAATGTCTTACACCAATGGTGTAAGACATTGTAGGGAGTCATTGTATGTCAAATTTGTTGTAGTGTAAGTCTCCCTAAATAAAAGACTAATAAGTCTCTCCCAAATTCATCTTAATTTTCAACACTCTCATGTGTCAATTCGGCACGTTGGACTAGGTCATCAATCCTATGTGATCACTAATCAAGTGTTGCGTACACAAGGATCTTTGGGCAGCTTCCCCATGGTCTCTATTAATGGATATAAATATTTTCTTCTACTTATTGATCATTTTTCTCGCTTTTCCTCACTGTATCTCTTAGAATCCAAGGATGAATGTGCTAATCTTTTTATTCAGTTTCATACTATGGTTAAAACTCATTTTATTAATGTCTCTATTCAAAAGGTCCAAACTGACCATGGTACAAAATTTCTTCCTCTTCTAAATTTATTTCTCCAACACGGGATTCATCATCAATTTTCCTGTCCATATACAGGACCACAACATGGGTCCAAACTTTGTGTATTCACTTTTTTCTTTCTAATTTGACATTTCTTTAAATAGTCGTTGTTTTGAGTGGTCCTCTTATTAATTAAGTTTATTAATGAAGAAAGAAATAATAATAAAAAAAAAAACTACCATGCTTGTTATAGGTTTGTTAATTGAATTTTTTTTATTTTAACGGCTTTTTATTTTTGCCCGTTAATCTTAACAGAATATTTTTATATTTAACGCTAGATTGTAAACATGACTTAAACTTAAATAAAATGAATAACTAAACAAGTTAAAATAAGATATTTTTTAGATATTTTAAAATGATAACTATTTAAAAATAATAAAATCATATATTTTATAACTTAAATAAAATTTAATTAAATTTAAACTTAATACTATATTAAACATATAATATATAATCTTTTGTTGCCATTGTCAAATTCAAAAACTGGAAAAAAAACATAAACTTAAACAAAAATAAATGAATAAATTAAAATAGGATTTTTTTTTAAATATTTTATAATAATTTAAATCATTAAATCATATTTAATTAAAAATAATAAAGACATTCATATCATTTATTTTCTTATAAATTTGTGTGATAGTTTATCTTTTATCAAGTGATTGAAGCTCTTTTTCTTCATCAAATTCACCAAAGGACATTGTGAGATACATTATAAACAAAAAATAGTTGATGCATATATACAACTGTCTACACTATGATTTTTTTTTTCTTATTTTATTTATATTATTAATTTCTTTTTAAATATTATTTTATTTTATATATATGTCAGATAACCATGTAAATCTAACGTTGTGTTTAGATTTCATATATGTAGAAATTATTAATATAAATATGTATATATACTATATAACTATAATTCATTCAATTATATATATATATATATTTTAAAAACAGTAAACTTGTTTTTATTAAAATTATAGACAATGTTTATAATTTTAAAACTAAACAAACGTGCATTGCACATTGCTTCTACCTAGGATATATATATATATACTAGATACTAGCAACGTTTATTTATGTAACCCCATAGATAACCCAAGACCGTCACACTGTGTACTTTAAATAATGCTTAACTCGCTAAACGAGTCATTAGGTTATAAATGTGCATCTAGGTATTATTAATAGGCCAGATTGAAAATTTCGGTCTAAAAGAATGGATATATTTTAATTAAAACGTTAAATTTTACATACAATCTTGATACCCCATGTTTACTTTGACTCGGTAAACCTAGCTATACTAATTGATTAGTCACCAATGAATCAATCAACAAGTAGTTTCTACCTATAAAGTCCTCAAATGTTGATGACATGATGAAATGATCAATACATAAATGTCAATTTCCATGTGATTATCAGTTAATGCACTTTCAAAGTTCCCTAAGTACGTAAAACACGTTTCAACAACTACTTTCAAGACCTCTTACTACTCTAATAACTTATCAGCACTTAATTAAGCTGGGGCCATGTGCATACTTGTGTTATGATGAGTATGTCAAATTAAGTATTATTTTCTTTAAGAAATTAATGTCATCAAGTTGATATTTTCAATCATCTCTTAATTAATTAAGATATGAAAAAATTGTATTATGAAAATTAAGGCCAAAGACCAGGAATTATATATGTGAGGATTGCGACTTCTCTCATGCTTATTTGTTCTAAATTTTCTATTAAAAAAAATGCTCATTTTTAATAGGGAATATAACCATTTGATACTTTATATTTTATCGAAATACAATCTTGATACCCCATGTTTTTAATAATGCTCATATGGTACTCTGTAGTTTGAAATTGTATATAATAGCTACCCTGGACTCAAATGTCAACAATAAAATTTTATCAATGTGACCAAATTATCATCAATAATATGCAATTAGGCAATTAAATATGAATTTGAAACTCATATAATTGAAGACAGCTTTGTTATATTGATAAATTTAAGTCTAGGGTGCCAAATATGTATGATTTCAAATTAAAAGACAGCAAATGTGTATTATTGAAAATATAGGGTACTAAATATATATTTCGATAAAACAAAGGGTAGCAAATGAGTATTTACCAGTTTTAGTATGGAAATATATTGTATTCTTGTATTTTTAATGAAACTTTTTCTATTGTACTTCAATTGGGACTTGTGCAAAATTTTACACTTGTATTTATATACTAGATACAAGCAACGTGCAATATGCACGTTTGCTTAGTTTTATTTATAGAATTTATTAATTATTTTTATTAAATGTATATTAATATCATATAAATTTCAAATAAATATCATATTTTAATTACATAATTTATTTATTTATGTTTAAGTTTATGTTTGTTCTAGTTTTTAAATTTGGGAGTGGCAACAATAGATTATATATTATATGTTTAATGTAATATTAAATATTATACGTGGATTTTAAATTTAAGTTTCTTGCTATTTTTTTTAAAACCAATTTGTTGTTAATTGACAATAGATTATATTATATGTTTAATATGGTATTATTCTAATAAGTAAGTTTAAGTTTATTAGATTTTATTTAATTTATAAAATGTACGATTTTTTTTTTTTTTAAATAATTATCATTGTAAAATATTTCAAAAATATCTTATTTTAATTTGTTTAATTATTTATTATTTTTAAATAATTATCACTGTAAAATATCTAAAAAATATTCCATTTTAATTTGTTTAATTATTTATTATTTGTAAATAATTATCATTGTAAAATATCTCAAAAATATCTATTTTAATTTTTTAAATATTTATTTTATTTTATTTAAGTTTAAGTGTTTACAAACTACCGTTAAATATAAGAATATTCTGTTAAATACAAGAATATTTCGTTAAAGTTAAGATTAAAAAAATAAAAAACCGTTAAAATAAAAATATTTCCGTTATCTACACACTTATCATATAGAAGAGATGGTTTAATTACTAAAATATCATTATGCCTATAATAATAAATCTATAAATGTAATGAGTGGGGTGTTAAGTATGTGTTGCAAAAGAGAACAAAAAAGGAGATTAATTCATGAATAAATACAGCCAACGTATTTGCGGGGCATAAATTTATTTCTTTATTATTTAAGAATATTCTATAATAATATAATTTATTATTTCTTTTATGCTTTATTTTATTATAGTGACATATATGAAGAATTTATTATGAGAGGAAATGTAATGGAAAATTGTTATATTTTATAATAAAATCTTTGAGAGAGAGTCTATTTTATAGTTATATGTCTCTATATGATTTACATAAATTAAATTTCAAAAGCAGCAGCTTAACTCCTATAAATATAATAAATGATTTTTATTTATATATTTATTATGGTCAATCTCAACCCAAATATGTATTTTAAAATAAAAAAAAAAAAAACAATGCCTGAAATGAATAAATTAATATGTAAAAGAAGAAGAAGAAACAGCCAATTTAAAATTAATTTAGTTATAAATAATCTAGGACACAAAGTCCACCTGACAACTCAAATGGGCCCTATTAATTCTAAAATATTAAAAGCAACATTAACCATATATGTGTGTGTTTTTCTTATCATTGGTAGAAAAGTTATTAAAACCCGCTATTTAATATTTTAAGGTATCTACTACTAAATGAGGTGACACTCTATGTTTAGTTAACAATACTTCATAATACTTATTAAATTGAAATGTGTGAGACTCTATATTAGATTACACCAATATATAAGAATATGACATCTTCTTGTGGTGTTGGGCATCCACATAAACTCTCAACACAGAGAGAGAGAGAGAGAGAGAGAAATGGGAATAATATCAAACAGCATCAAAAGAAGCCAGCTCCGGCCAGGAGAAAAGCAGACACATACTCCCACCACGGTACCAAATCATATTGTGATGTATGTTATGAATACAACAATGTTTCTTCAGTTCAATATATATTATTTTCTTACGATCTGATCATATATATATACACCATGCATGAGTGTTACTACGTATACTTATATGCATTATGTATGGAAAATATAATTGTAGGAATTTACATTGGAGAAGACAGAGTAATCCAATTCACAAGAACAAAAGAAAGCAAAATCTCAAAATTCATACTAAGAAAATCCTGTGAAAAGTGTAAGTACAACCCACGTAGGGACAAAGGAGTGGTGAAGACCTGTGTTGACTGCTTTCTAAAGAAACATAGGCTCTTTCGATGTGAATACAATGTCTCCATGATTCAGTGTCTCGTCAAAAAGTCAGGTTCATGCATCACAGATCTTCCAACACTCCTGAGAAGGTGATTCAACTCGCCACCGCAATGTATGATAAAGAAGGAAAAAAGTTTGGAGAATATCACCCTATCGAGAACAACTGTGAGTCCTTTGCTTTCTACTGCACAACAAACTATCGTAAGAGCATTCAAGGAAATGCTTTCAAAGCTCTAGTTGAGACTGTTTATCAAACGGCCACCAGTGGTGAACATGATTCTATTAGAGCCATTACTGAGTCTTTTATAAGAAATTTCTTTACGAATAAAGCCCAAAGAATCAATGATCAAGGGAAGACAGGTGAGACAAGTGAGGAGGAAGATGAAGTGGAAGATGAGGATTGAATGATCGATCTGCACCAACATTGGGCCTTGTCCAAACCCAAAAGAATTAGGATTATTTAAATATATGTATTAAGAATAAATAAGATTTTCTTTTAATCATTCAGGTGTCATTTGAATAATATCTTAAATGTTATCATCTTTTTTAATAAAAATCTATAATCAATGTTTTGTTTAATATTTGTTTAAATATGTTTATGTCATTCTTTTATTTATAATATTGTTTATTATTATTTAAAATTTTCTATAAAAATCATAAAAACTTTATAAAATAAATAATGATTTTTTAAAATTAAACTAAGTAAACGTGTATTGTATGTTGCTTGCACCAGTATATGTACATTCCGAGAGATATATAGAAAGGAGGACAACAGCAATAGGTCGAGAATTTGTGAGACAGCAAATTTGCGCCATCAAAAGTACCCATATTGCGCCGGCATAGGTCAAAAACATTTCGTCGAGTCACCTTTCGTCGGCGCAATTTAGCGCTGGCAAAGGTTTCCGGTGACATTTCGTCGGCGATGTATTAACTGCGCCGGCAAAGTATGTTGTACCGGCGGTTTTAAATAACGCCGACAAAAGTCAACGCGCCAGCAAAAGTGCGTCGGATTATGCATTGACGGCTCTTTTTCACCGACGGTTGGACCACTTTCACCGGCAAACAATGTTGCCGATGAAAGTTGAATTGGTGGGACTTTTGTCGACGCTCTATAGAGTCCAACTTAATTGGGCGTGACTCTTGTGTTGGGCCAGTATTACTAACAATTTCAATAGTCTACCTTTTTGCAGCACTACTAGAAATATAGACTTTTACTTTAGCTTTTATGCTCAACATACGAAAAAACTAAAGTAAAAGACTTATTAAACTCTTTTACTTTGCTTTTGGATCTAGCGCTAAAAAAATAGATACTACTTCACTTTCTTAAAAAACGAAGTTAAAATTCAATGGGAAGAGGGCCACATTTGGTTGCACATGCCCACGACTTTATTTTGGAAGTAATAAGGTTGTAGAAAAAAGGTCAATCCAAACACGCCCTGTTGGTAGAAAGTTTAATTTACCGATGACTTTGCTCGGCACTTTCATGATCATTGACTTCTTAAAAAATGTGGACTTGGTACGTACTTTTATTACGTACCAAGAAAATTTATATTACTAATTAATAAGTTTGTTGACACATAAATGACCCTATAATTAATTTTATAGCTACGCAGTTTGGTCAATTTTAAGAGTGGTGTCATGTATGGTATATGGAATGAATCTACAAAGAAATTGAGATAGTGGAATGGGTCAACAAAGAAAGAAAGCACTACTATAGGACGTTTTCTGTCTATATAAGAAGATTTGCAATCGTAAAAGTAGATGATAAAGGTTTATAGTGAATGAGAAAAACAAGAGAAGAGTAACCCATTTTCCATTTATTCTTTTGGGTTTAAGAAATAATAGTCATATGCAAAGTGATCATGGGTTTATTTCCAATCGATAAGAGTTTACTTCGAGCAGGAGATCACGTTTACGGCTACAGAAACACGCACGTCTACACCCACCACGGTTAGTTTTAATTTATATATTCCTATATATAGCAGATGAATAATTTGTTAAATGCATGCTTTTTCCTTCAAAGATCGATACAAAAATAATAATAATAATTTTTGAGTGTTTATATAATGTGTAATAGTCAGAATATAGATTATTTTGTATTGGCCCGATAAAAGGTTTAACATCTATTCATGAGTAAATGATCTATTTATTCTCATCAATAAACAGGAATATATGTTGGAGATGATAGAGTGATTCATTTCACAAGCCCTGACTTCTCCAAATCACCAAACCATGTCACCAGCTGCGGAGACTGCAACTACGCTCCAACGAAGGACCGAGGAGTGGTCAAGTCCTGCCTTGACTGCTTCCTCAACGGCCACAGTCTCTATCTCTTCGACTATGGTGTCTCATCTTCGAGGTTTTTCTTCAATAGATCAGGAACATGCTCCACCGGCTCATGCATCTACTCCCCAGACGACGTCGTCCGACGCGCCGCCGATATCTTAAACTCCGACGAGGGTTTCGGCGATTACGACTTTTCTACGAGCAATTGTGAGACCTTCGCAGTGTACTGCAAGACTGGCAAACGTGTAAGCTTGCAAATCTTTTCTTGGAAAAATAAAGGAAAGACTGCGTTTGAAGATATGACTCGTCAGCCCCTTTCTGTGAAGAACACGGCTAAAACTGTGTTTAATGTGCTTGTGAAACAGAAGATTGATACGCTTCGATATGATATAAGAATGCATCAACAAGAATCTAATGGTGCAGACGAAGATCAACAAGAAAAAAAGGATGATGATGATGGTGACAAGATTCGAAGCGTACCTTTTCTACCTCTGTTCAACCCGTTACCTTGTCAGATGCCTTACATGCTCCCTCTATTTCTCATAATCTTATTAGTGTTGCCCATTTATGCAAAGATAGTTCTCATATTCTTATTAGTGTTGTCCGTTTATGCAAAGATAATCATGTCAAACATCATCACGATACTCAGAAAGTTCTTCACGGCCACCTAGTTGATGGTCTCTATCGACTGTCTCTCCCCACATCATCAACCCTTCTCTCCGTCACCGTCCAATTCTGTCTCTCCTCGACTCTTTCTCGCAAGACCTCTTTGTTGAAATATTAAACTTGATTTATTATTGTTAGTTTCTAGAATTTGCATGAATTTGGAGTTTCTAGAGTTTCCATGTATTTACTATAGTTTCTAGCTAGTGTCTTTGTGTGTATTTACTAGAAGTTGTTGGGTTTTTAGCATTCTAGAACTCCACTTTCTTAATTAGCATATGAGAATTATCTAGAATATTCTGCTAGCTAATAAATTGGACTTGGTCATTGTTCCTCTGTGATCACTAATCAAGTGTTGTGTACACATGGATCTTTGGGCAGCTTCCCCATGGTCTCTATTAATGGGTATAAATATTTTCTTCTGCTTATTGATGATTTTTCTCGCTATTCCTGGCTGTATCTCTTAAAATCTAAGGATGAATGTACTAATCTTTTTATTCAGTTTCATACTATGGTTATAACTCAATTTATTAATGTCTCTATACAAAAGGTCCAAGTAAACTACAAATTTTTTCAAAGAATTTTTTTTATTTTAACGGTTTTTTTTATTTTTGCCCGTTAATCTTAACGGAATAACCGAATATTTTTATATTTAACGGTAGATTGTAAACATGTCTTAAACTTAAATAAAATGAATAACTGAAGAAGTTAAAATAAGATATTTTTTAGATATTTTAAAATGATAACTATTTAAAAATAATAAAATCATATATTTTATAACTTAAATAAAATTTAATTAAACTTAAACTTAATACTATATTAAACATATAATATTTAATCTTTCGTTGTCAATGTCAAATTCAGAAAGCTAGAGAAAACATATACTTAAACAAAAATAAATGAATAAATTAAAATAGGATTTTTTAAAAATATTTTATGATAATTTAAATAATTAAATTGTATTTAATTAAAAATAATAAAGACATACATATTATTTTTTTCTTATAAATTTGTATGATAGTTTATTTTTTATCAAGTGATTGGAGCTCTTTTTCAACATCAAATTCACCAAAGGACATTGTGAGAATCATTAGAAACAAAAAATAGTTGATGCATATATTCCCAAAATTTTATTTTAAATATTATTTTATTCTTATATATATGTCATATAACCATGTAAATATATATCTATGTCAACGTTGTCTTTAGATTTCATATATGTAGAAATTATTGATATAAATATGTAAATATACTATAGAACTATAATTCATTCAATTATATATATATATATATTTTAAAAACAGTAAATCAGTTTTTATTAAAATTATAAACAATTTTACAACTTTAAATCTAAGCAAACGTGCATTGCACGTTGCTTCTACCTAGGATATATATGTGTATATATACTAGATACAAGCAACATTTATATATGTAACGCCCTCGATAACCCAAGACCGTAACACTGTGTACTTTAAATAATGCTTAACTCGCTAAATGAGTCATTAGGTTATAAATGTGCATCTAAGTGTTATTAATAGGCCAGGGTGAAAATTTCGGTCAAAAGGAATGGATATATTTTAATAAAAATGTTGAATTGCACATGGGCGATAAAAGTGTTTTATAAAGTTATTTACAATCCAAAATGGTCATTACTGTATAAAAGTTACAACCCGCCAACCTAAGCGGCAAAAATAGGGTTAAACCCTACTTCCCCTGAGAAACACATTGGTCGTGGTGGTCAAGCAGCTGCATATGTACACATCGCCACCTAAACTCTCCACTCAAGGCTGTGTGTGTTTTTCTTTCCCTTTACCTGCACAACATAGCACTCGTGAACCAAGGCTCAGCAAGAAAACTTATTACTGCATCTATACAGCATAAATAAATGATTATGGGGCTTGCAACCCTAATCAGATGGTGACTGATAATAAGTCTATCTCTGGGGTAGAGAAAAAATAACACTACAACAAAATAGAGGTTTTATGACTTTAATTGGGAGACATTGGAAGTCTACAATGTCTCCCACTTAGTGAGACGTTGTTGCTAGGGTCATTGTAGGTATATATCCCACGTCTCCCATTGGGAGACGTGCCTCACTTCCCACTGGGAGAGGTGGAAAGTCAAACGTTGACTTTCCACCTCTCCCATTGGGAGACGTGGGAAGTGACTCACCTCTCCCAATGGGAGACGTGGGAAGTCCCTAGGAGACATCCCACGTCTCCCATTGGGAGAGGTGAGTCATTTCCCACGTCTCCCAATGGGAGAGGTGGAAAGTCAACATTTGACTTTCCACCTCTCCCATTGGGAAACGTGGGAAGTCTCCCACCTCTCCCAATGGGAGACATTGAAAGTCTCCCACATTTAAAAAAAATAAATTAAATAAATTTATAATTAATATTATTTTAATTTGATTTAATAATTAATTAAATTGAAATAATATTAATTTAAATTGAAATTATTTTAATTTAAATTGAAATTATTTTAATCTAAATTGAAATTAATTTAATAATTAATTAAATTGAAATAATATTAATTTAAATTGAAATTATTTTAATCTAAATTTAAATTAATTAAATTGAAATAATATTAATTTAAATTGAAATAAAAAAATATATTTGTTAGATATATACAAGAAATACAATATTTGTTAGAAATATTCAAAATGAACAAATATTGCATTGTGTATGAAGAAAGAGTTAAAAAATTAAAAAAAAACCTATCAACGAGGTCGGTAACTTTGGATTATCGGCAACATATATGTCGCCCATTCTTGTCGCAACTCATCAATTTGTGCCTCTGTATATGATGTGCTTGTTAGCTGCAAGAAATATAAAGTAAAATATATTAATTAATTATTTGATTACATTTATAGTTTCAAAAATAATTTGTAAATTTTAATTAATAATACCGTTCTCAAGTAATGCCTGGGACTTGCATGTTCAATCAAGTAATGCCCGTTCTCAACTAATCGTTTATTATCCTAAATAATATCGGGCAGCATTTCCCCTATAATAGTGATCTAACCATCTGCATGTGAATAACAAAACAAACAATTCAAACAACATACAATAAGTTTCTTCCTTATAGAATGCCTATATAAAATTAATTGTTTATTATCCTAGATAAAATCGGGCAGCATTTCCCCTATAATAGTGACCTAACCATCTACATGTGAATAGCAAAACAAACAATTCAAACAACATACAATAAGTTTCTTCCTTATAGCTCCGCAGCACACAGTCAAATTTCTCAGAACCTACTTCACTAATACACACAAGTTCTCAACCTTCCGTTATCACCGCAGCACACAATTTTAATCTCAGAACCTACTTCACTATGGATGAATATTTAAGATATTCAAACTCTTCTAACATTTGTTTAATAATATTAAAAGTAGAAGTAAGAGAATATATATTTACCTCTTGCAATTAATAATTCAAAAGCTAGCAAAATTACTTCAAGTAGTAATCGAATTCGCTATTAAATTCACAAACCAATATAAATAAATTAATAAATAATAAATAAAATATCACTAAATATCTAGCAATATATAACTTATTATTATAATTTTAGAAACTTAATTACCTCAAATGTGTGATTGATAGATATAGAAGTTTTGATGCAAAGTACTCTCTAAAATCTCACCACCAAAATCACAACCTACGAAATTAAATTAATTAATATGTTAAACATTACTAAACAAATATCACTAAATTCCTAATAAGTAATTGATTGGTAAACAAATAAAAAAAAACTCCAATGAGCCACTAATTATAACCTAAACAAAAAATCAATAAAAAATTTCATAACCTAAAATCTCAATAATCAACAAAAACATAAATTTTTGCATATATTTATATTTTTTAAATTATTTAATAAATTTATTTTAACATAATAACTATATATATAACAAAATAGTTAGAATTTAAAAAAAAAAAAAGTTTAAATATACATACAAAAATATATCTAACGAAATAAATAATGATAAAAATTAAAAAAAATCATGAACATATATATTATAATGAAATATATACAATGTGATAGGTTAAATTAAAAAAAAACTATGAAATCTTAAATCTATAAAAAAACCTCCATAGAAAAACAAATAAATCTAACAATGTATAGAAAAAAATGCATAAAAATGTAAAATTAACACAAAATCATGTATATTACTCATCCTAATGCTAAGCCTATGATTTTTTATCAAAATAATTAACTAAAATTCATAAAAATTAAAAAAAACTAACCTTGAAAACCCTAAAATCGCAACCCCTTTCGTGCTCTCTGTTTGGTGTGCTCTCTCTGTTTGGTGTTATGAGGAAGAAGAAGACCCAAAATTCATTAAATGGCCAGGGGGACATCCAACGTCTCCCACTGGGAGACGTGGGACACGTGGCACGTCTCCCACTGGGAGACATTGAATGTATAGAGGGGTACATCCAACGTCTCCCATTGGGAGACGTGCCACGTGTCCCACGTCTCCCAGTGGGAGACGTTGGATGTACCCCTCTATACATTCAATGTCTCCCAGTGGGAGACGTGCCACGTGTCCCACGTCTCCCAGTGGGAGACATTAGATGTCCCCCTGGCCACTTCTCAACCTATTTCCAACGTCTTCCACCATTTTTAATGTCTTCCAATTGTAGTCATTAATAAAAACTTTCAATGTCTTACACCATTAGACATTTAAAACCCCTGATAAGTTTTAATGTCTTACACCAATGGTGTAAGACATTGTAGGGAGTCATTGTATGTCAAATTTGTTGTAGTGTAAGTCTCCCTAAATAAAAGACTAATAAGTCTCTCCCAAATTCATCTTAATTTTCAACACTCTGATGTGTCAATTCGGCACGTTGGACTAGGTCATCAATCCTATGTGATCACTAATCAAGTGTTGCGTACACAAGGATCTTTGGGCAGCTTCCCCATGGTCTCTATTAATGGATATAAATATTTTCTTCTACTTATTGATCATTTTTCTCGCTTTTCCTCACTGTATCTCTTAGAATCCAAGGATGAATGTGCTAATCTTTTTATTCAGTTTCATACTATGGTTAAAACTCATTTTATTAATGTCTCTATTCAAAAGGTCCAAACTGACCATGGTACAAAATTTCTTCCTCTTCTAAATTTATTTCTCCAACACGGGATTCATCATCAATTTTCCTGTCCATATACAGGACCACAACATGG
The DNA here is from genome assembly GCF_963169125.1 of Humulus lupulus. Classification (NCBI taxonomy): domain Eukaryota; kingdom Viridiplantae; phylum Streptophyta; class Magnoliopsida; order Rosales; family Cannabaceae; genus Humulus; species Humulus lupulus. The sequence goes on from NW_026908741.1 coordinate 43,605, forward strand.
GTCCAAACTTTGTGTATTCACTTTTTTCTTTCTAATTTGACATTTCTTTAAATAGTCGTTGTTTTGAGTGGTCCTCTTATTAATTAAGTTTATTAATGAAGAAAGAAATAATAATAAAAAAAAAAACTACCATGCTTGTTATAGGTTTGTTAATTGAATTTTTTTTATTTTAACGGCTTTTTATTTTTGCCCGTTAATCTTAACAGAATATTTTTATATTTAACGCTAGATTGTAAACATGACTTAAACTTAAATAAAATGAATAACTAAACAAGTTAAAATAAGATATTTTTTAGATATTTTAAAATGATAACTATTTAAAAATAATAAAATCATATATTTTATAACTTAAATAAAATTTAATTAAATTTAAACTTAATACTATATTAAACATATAATATATAATCTTTTGTTGCCATTGTCAAATTCAAAAACTGGAAAAAAACATAAACTTAAACAAAAATAAATGAATAAATTAAAATAGGATTTTTTTTTAAATATTTTATAATAATTTAAATCATTAAATCATATTTAATTAAAAATAATAAAGACATTCATATCATTTATTTTCTTATAAATTTGTGTGATAGTTTATCTTTTATCAAGTGATTGAAGCTCTTTTTCTTCATCAAATTCACCAAAGGACATTGTGAGATACATTATAAACAAAAAATAGTTGATGCATATATACAACTGTCTACACTATGATTTTTTTTTTCTTATTTTATTTATATTATTAATTTCTTTTTAAATATTATTTTATTTTATATATATGTCAGATAACCATGTAAATCTAACGTTGTGTTTAGATTTCATATATGTAGAAATTATTAATATAAATATGTATATATACTATATAACTATAATTCATTCAATTATATATATATATATTTTAAAAACAGTAAACTTGTTTTTATTAAAATTATAGACAATGTTTATAATTTTAAAACTAAACAAACGTGCATTGCACATTGCTTCTACCTAGGATATATATATATATATATATACTAGATACTAGCAACGTTTATTTATGTAACCCCATAGATAACCCAAGACCGTCACACTGTGTACTTTAAATAATGCTTAACTCGCTAAACGAGTCATTAGGTTATAAATGTGCATCTAGGTATTATTAATAGGCCAGATTGAAAATTTCGGTCTAAAAGAATGGATATATTTTAATTAAAACGTTAAATTTTACATACAATCTTGATACCCCATGTTTACTTTGACTCGGTAAACCTAGCTATACTAATTGATTAGTCACCAATGAATCAATCAACAAGTAGTTTCTACCTATAAAGTCCTCAAATGTTGATGACATGATGAAATGATCAATACATAAATGTCAATTTCCATGTGATTATCAGTTAATGCACTTTCAAAGTTCCCTAAGTACGTAAAACACGTTTCAACAACTACTTTCAAGACCTCTTACTACTCTAATAACTTATCAGCACTTAATTAAGCTGGGGCCATGTGCATACTTGTGTTATGATGAGTATGTCAAATTAAGTATTATTTTCTTTAAGAAATTAATGTCATCAAGTTGATATTTTCAATCATCTCTTAATTAATTAAGATATGAAAAAATTGTATTATGAAAATTAAGGCCAAAGACCAGGAATTATATATGTGAGGATTGCGACTTCTCTCATGCTTATTTGTTCTAAATTTTCTATTAAAAAAAATGCTCATTTTTAATAGGGAATATAACCATTTGATACTTTATATTTTATCGAAATACAATCTTGATACCCCATGTTTTTAATAATGCTCATATGGTACTCTGTAGTTTGAAATTGTATATAATAGCTACCCTGGACTCAAATGTCAACAATAAAATTTTATCAATGTGACCAAATTATCATCAATAATATGCAATTAGGCAATTAAATATGAATTTGAAACTCATATAATTGAAGACAGCTTTGTTATATTGATAAATTTAAGTCTAGGGTGCCAAATATGTATGATTTCAAATTAAAAGACAGCAAATGTGTATTATTGAAAATATAGGGTACTAAATATATATTTCGATAAAACAAAGGGTAGCAAATGAGTATTTACCAGTTTTAGTATGGAAATATATTGTATTCTTGTATTTTTAATGAAACTTTTTCTATTGTACTTCAATTGGGACTTGTGCAAAATTTTACACTTGTATTTATATACTAGATACAAGCAACGTGCAATATGCACGTTTGCTTAGTTTTATTTATAGAATTTATTAATTATTTTTATTAAATGTATATTAATATCATATAAATTTCAAATAAATATCATATTTTAATTACATAATTTATTTATTTATGTTTAAGTTTATGTTTGTTCTAGTTTTTAAATTTGGGAGTGGCAACAATAGATTATATATTATATGTTTAATGTAATATTAAATATTATACGTGGATTTTAAATTTAAGTTTCTTGCTATTTTTTTTAAAACCAATTTGTTGTTAATTGACAATAGATTATATTATATGTTTAATATGGTATTATTCTAATAAGTAAGTTTAAGTTTATTAGATTTTATTTAATTTATAAAATGTACGATTTTTTTTTTTTTAAATAATTATCATTGTAAAATATTTCAAAAATATCTTATTTTAATTTGTTTAATTATTTATTATTTTTAAATAATTATCACTGTAAAATATCTAAAAAATATTCCATTTTAATTTGTTTAATTATTTATTATTTGTAAATAATTATCATTGTAAAATATCTCAAAAATATCTATTTTAATTTTTTAAATATTTATTTTATTTTATTTAAGTTTAAGTGTTTACAAACTACCGTTAAATATAAGAATATTCTGTTAAATACAAGAATATTTCGTTAAAGTTAAGATTAAAAAAATAAAAAACCGTTAAAATAAAAATATTTCCGTTATCTACACACTTATCATATAGAAGAGATGGTTTAATTACTAAAATATCATTATGCCTATAATAATAAATCTATAAATGTAATGAGTGGGGTGTTAAGTATGTGTTGCAAAAGAGAACAAAAAAGGAGATTAATTCATGAATAAATACAGCCAACGTATTTGCGGGGCATAAATTTATTTCTTTATTATTTAAGAATATTCTATAATAATATAATTTATTATTTCTTTTATGCTTTATTTTATTATAGTGACATATATGGAGAATTTATTATGAGAGGAAATGTAATGGAAAATTGTTATATTTTATAATAAAATCTTTGAGAGAGAGTCTATTTTATAGTTATATGTCTCTATATGATTTACATAAATTAAATTTCAAAAGCAGCAGCTTAACTCCTATAAATATAATAAATGATTTTTATTTATATATTTATTATGGTCAATCTCAACCCAAATATGTATTTTAAAATAAAAAAAAAAACAATGCCTGAAATGAATAAATTAATATGTAAAAGAAGAAGAAGAAACAGCCAATTTAAAATTAATTTAGTTATAAATAATCTAGGACACAAAGTCCACCTGACAACTCAAATGGGCCCTATTAATTCTAAAATATTAAAAGCAACATTAACCATACATGTGTGTGTTTTTCTTATCATTGGTAGAAAAGTTATTAAAACCCGCTATTTAATATTTTAATATTTTAAGGTATCTATTACTAAATGAGGTGACACTCTATGTTTGGTTAACAATACCTCATAATACTTATTAAATTGAAATGTGTGAGACTCTATATTAGATTACACCAATATATAAGAATATGACATCTTCTTGTGGTGTTGGGCATCCACATAAACTCTCAACAGAGAGAGAGAGAGAGAGAGAGAGAGAGAGAATGGGAATAATATCAAACAGCATCAAAAGAAGCCAGCTCCGGCCAGGAGAAAAGCAGACACATACTCCCACCACGGTACCAAATCATATTGTGATGTATGTTATGAATACAACAATGTTTCTTCAGTTCAATATATATTATTTTCTTACGATCTGATCATATATATATACACCATGCATGAGTGTTACTACGTATACTTATATGCATTATGTATGGAAAATATAATTGTAGGAATTTACATTGGAGAAGACAGAGTAATCCAATTCACAAGAACAAAAGAAAGCAAAATCTCAAAATTCATACTAAGAAAATCCTGTGAAAAGTGTAAGTACAACCCACGTAGGGACAAAGGAGTGGTGAAGACCTGTGTTGACTGCTTTCTAAAGAAACATAGGCTCTTTCGATGTGAATACAATGTCTCCATGATTCAGTGTCTCGTCAAAAAGTCAGGTTCATGCATCACAGATCTTCCAACACTCCTGAGAAGGTGATTCAACTCGCCACCGCAATGTATGATAAAGAAGGAAAAAAGTTTGGAGAATATCACCCTATCGAGAACAACTGTGAGTCCTTTGCTTTCTACTGCACAACAAACTATCGTAAGAGCATTCAAGGAAATGCTTTCAAAGCTCTAGTTGAGACTGTTTATCAAACGGCCACCAGTGGTGAACATGATTCTATTAGAGCCATTACTGAGTCTTTTATAAGAAATTTCTTTACGAATAAAGCCCAAAGAATCAATGATCAAGGGAAGACAGGTGAGACAAGTGAGGAGGAAGATGAAGTGGAAGATGAGGATTGAATGATCGATCTGCACCAACATTGGGCCTTGTCCAAACCCAAAAGAATTAGGATTATTTAAATATATGTATTAAGAATAAATAAGATTTTCTTTTAATCATTCAGGTGTCATTTGAATAATATCTTAAATGTTATCATCTTTTTTAATAAAAATCTATAATCAATGTTTTGTTTAATATTTGTTTAAATATGTTTATGTCATTCTTTTATTTATAATATTGTTTATTATTATTTAAAATTTTCTATAAAAATCATAAAAACTTTATAAAATAAATAATGATTTTTTAAAATTAAACTAAGTAAACGTGTATTGTATGTTGCTTGCACCAGTATATGTACATTCCGAGAGATATATAGAAAGGAGGACAACAGCAATAGGTCGAGAATTTGTGAGACAGCAAATTTGCGCCATCAAAAGTACCCATATTGCGCCGGCATAGGTCAAAAACATTTCGTCGAGTCACCTTTCGTCGGCGCAATTTAGCGCTGGCAAAGGTTTCCGGTGACATTTCGTCGGCGATGTATTAACTGCGCCGGCAAAGTATGTTGTACCGGCGGTTTTAAATAACGCCGACAAAAGTCAACGCGCCAGCAAAAGTGCGTCGGATTATGCATTGACGGCTCTTTTTCACCGACGGTTGGACCACTTTCACCGGCAAACAATGTTGCCGATGAAAGTTGAATTGGTGGGACTTTTGTCGACGCTCTATAGAGTCCAACTTAATTGGGCGTGACTCTTGTGTTGGGCCAGTATTACTAACAATTTCAATAGTCTACCTTTTTGCAGCACTACTAGAAATATAGACTTTTACTTTAGCTTTTATGCTCAACATACGAAAAAACTAAAGTAAAAGACTTATTAAACTCTTTTACTTTGCTTTTGGATCTAGCGCTAAAAAAATAGATACTACTTCACTTTCTTAAAAAACGAAGTTAAAATTCAATGGGAAGAGGGCCACATTTGGTTGCACATGCCCACGACTTTATTTTGGAAGTAATAAGGTTGTAGAAAAAAGGTCAATCCAAACACGCCCTGTTGGTAGAAAGTTTAATTTACCGATGACTTTGCTCGGCACTTTCATGATCATTGACTTCTTAAAAAATGTGGACTTGGTACGTACTTTTATTACGTACCAAGAAAATTTATATTACTAATTAATAAGTTTGTTGACACATAAATGACCCTATAATTAATTTTATAGCTACGCAGTTTGGTCAATTTTAAGAGTGGTGTCATGTATGGTATATGGAATGAATCTACAAAGAAATTGAGATAGTGGAATGGGTCAACAAAGAAAGAAAGCACTACTATAGGACGTTTTCTGTCTATATAAGAAGATTTGCAATCGTAAAAGTAGATGATAAAGGTTTATAGTGAATGAGAAAAACAAGAGAAGAGTAACCCATTTTCCATTTATTCTTTTGGGTTTAAGAAATAATAGTCATATGCAAAGTGATCATGGGTTTATTTCCAATCGATAAGAGTTTACTTCGAGCAGGAGATCACGTTTACGGCTACAGAAACACGCACGTCTACACCCACCACGGTTAGTTTTAATTTATATATTCCTATATATAGCAGATGAATAATTTGTTAAATGCATGCTTTTTCCTTCAAAGATCGATACAAAAATAATAATAATAATTTTTGAGTGTTTATATAATGTGTAATAGTCAGAATATAGATTATTTTGTATTGGCCCGATAAAAGGTTTAACATCTATTCATGAGTAAATGATCTATTTATTCTCATCAATAAACAGGAATATATGTTGGAGATGATAGAGTGATTCATTTCACAAGCCCTGACTTCTCCAAATCACCAAACCATGTCACCAGCTGCGGAGACTGCAACTACGCTCCAACGAAGGACCGAGGAGTGGTCAAGTCCTGCCTTGACTGCTTCCTCAACGGCCACAGTCTCTATCTCTTCGACTATGGTGTCTCATCTTCGAGGTTTTTCTTCAATAGATCAGGAACATGCTCCACCGGCTCATGCATCTACTCCCCAGACGACGTCGTCCGACGCGCCGCCGATATCTTAAACTCCGACGAGGGTTTCGGCGATTACGACTTTTCTACGAGCAATTGTGAGACCTTCGCAGTGTACTGCAAGACTGGCAAACGTGTAAGCTTGCAAATCTTTTCTTGGAAAAATAAAGGAAAGACTGCGTTTGAAGATATGACTCGTCAGCCCCTTTCTGTGAAGAACACGGCTAAAACTGTGTTTAATGTGCTTGTGAAACAGAAGATTGATACGCTTCGATATGATATAAGAATGCATCAACAAGAATCTAATGGTGCAGACGAAGATCAACAAGAAAAAAAGGATGATGATGATGGTGACAAGATTCGAAGCGTACCTTTTCTACCTCTGTTCAACCCGTTACCTTGTCAGATGCCTTACATGCTCCCTCTATTTCTCATAATCTTATTAGTGTTGCCCATTTATGCAAAGATAGTTCTCATATTCTTATTAGTGTTGTCCGTTTATGCAAAGATAATCATGTCAAACATCATCACGATACTCAGAAAGTTCTTCACGGCCACCTAGTTGATGGTCTCTATCGACTGTCTCTCCCCACATCATCAACCCTTCTCTCCGTCACCGTCCAATTCTGTCTCTCCTCGACTCTTTCTCGCAAGACCTCTTTGTTGAAATATTAAACTTGATTTATTATTGTTAGTTTCTAGAATTTGCATGAATTTGGAGTTTCTAGAGTTTCCATGTATTTACTATAGTTTCTAGCTAGTGTCTTTGTGTGTATTTACTAGAAGTTGTTGGGTTTTTAGCATTCTAGAACTCCACTTTCTTAATTAGCATATGAGAATTATCTAGAATATTCTGCTAGCTAATAAATTGGACTTGGTCATTGTTCCTCTGTGATCACTAATCAAGTGTTGTGTACACATGGATCTTTGGGCAGCTTCCCCATGGTCTCTATTAATGGGTATAAATATTTTCTTCTGCTTATTGATGATTTTTCTCGCTATTCCTGGCTGTATCTCTTAAAATCTAAGGATGAATGTACTAATCTTTTTATTCAGTTTCATACTATGGTTATAACTCAATTTATTAATGTCTCTATACAAAAGGTCCAAGTAAACTACAAATTTTTTCAAAGAATTTTTTTTATTTTAACGGTTTTTTTTATTTTTGCCCGTTAATCTTAACGGAATAACCGAATATTTTTATATTTAACGGTAGATTGTAAACATGTCTTAAACTTAAATAAAATGAATAACTGAAGAAGTTAAAATAAGATATTTTTTAGATATTTTAAAATGATAACTATTTAAAAATAATAAAATCATATATTTTATAACTTAAATAAAATTTAATTAAACTTAAACTTAATACTATATTAAACATATAATATTTAATCTTTCGTTGTCAATGTCAAATTCAGAAAGCTAGAGAAAACATATACTTAAACAAAAATAAATGAATAAATTAAAATAGGATTTTTTAAAAATATTTTATGATAATTTAAATAATTAAATTGTATTTAATTAAAAATAATAAAGACATACATATTATTTTTTTCTTATAAATTTGTATGATAGTTTATTTTTTATCAAGTGATTGGAGCTCTTTTTCAACATCAAATTCACCAAAGGACATTGTGAGAATCATTAGAAACAAAAAATAGTTGATGCATATATTCCCAAAATTTTATTTTAAATATTATTTTATTCTTATATATATGTCATATAACCATGTAAATATATATCTATGTCAACGTTGTCTTTAGATTTCATATATGTAGAAATTATTGATATAAATATGTAAATATACTATAGAACTATAATTCATTCAATTATATATATATATATATATATTTAAAAACAGTAAATCAGTTTTTATTAAAATTATAAACAATTTTACAACTTTAAATCTAAGCAAACGTGCATTGCACGTTGCTTCTACCTAGGATATATATGTGTATATATACTAGATACAAGCAACATTTATATATGTAACGCCCTCGATAACCCAAGACCGTAACACTGTGTACTTTAAATAATGCTTAACTCGCTAAATGAGTCATTAGGTTATAAATGTGCATCTAAGTGTTATTAATAGGCCAGGGTGAAAATTTCGGTCAAAAGGAATGGATATATTTTAATAAAAATGTTGAATTGCACATGGGCGATAAAAGTGTTTTATAAAGTTATTTACAATCCAAAATGGTCATTACTGTATAAAAGTTACAACCCGCCAACCTAAGCGGCAAAAATAGGGTTAAACCCTACTTCCCCTGAGAAACACATTGGTCGTGGTGGTCAAGCAGCTGCATATGTACACATCGCCACCTAAACTCTCCACTCAAGGCTGTGTGTGTTTTTCTTTCCCTTTACCTGCACAACATAGCACTCGTGAACCAAGGCTCAGCAAGAAAACTTATTACTGCATCTATACAGCATAAATAAATGATTATGGGGCTTGCAACCCTAATCAGATGGTGACTGATAATAAGTCTATCTCTGGGGTAGAGAAAAAATAACACTACAACAAAATAGAGGTTTTATGACTTTAATTGGGAGACATTGGAAGTCTACAATGTCTCCCACTTAGTGAGACGTTGTTGCTAGGGTCATTGTAGGTATATATCCCACGTCTCCCATTGGGAGACGTGCCTCACTTCCCACTGGGAGAGGTGGAAAGTCAAACGTTGACTTTCCACCTCTCCCATTGGGAGACGTGGGAAGTGACTCACCTCTCCCAATGGGAGACGTGGGAAGTCCCTAGGAGACATCCCACGTCTCCCATTGGGAGAGGTGAGTCATTTCCCACGTCTCCCAATGGGAGAGGTGGAAAGTCAACATTTGACTTTCCACCTCTCCCATTGGGAAACGTGGGAAGTCTCCCACCTCTCCCAATGGGAGACATTGAAAGTCTCCCACATTTTAAAAAAATAAATTAAATAAATTTATAATTAATATTATTTTAATTTGATTTAATAATTAATTAAATTGAAATAATATTAATTTAAATTGAAATTATTTTAATTTAAATTGAAATTATTTTAATCTAAATTGAAATTAATTTAATAATTAATTAAATTGAAATAATATTAATTTAAATTGAAATTATTTTAATCTAAATTTAAATTAATTAAATTGAAATAATATTAATTTAAATTGAAATAAAAAAATATATTTGTTAGATATATACAAGAAATACAATATTTGTTAGAAATATTCAAAATGAACAAATATTGCATTGTGTATGAAGAAAGAGTTAAAAAATTAAAAAAAAACCTATCAACGAGGTCGGTAACTTTGGATTATCGGCAACATATATGTCGCCCATTCTTGTCGCAACTCATCAATTTGTGCCTCTGTATATGATGTGCTTGTTAGCTGCAAGAAATATAAAGTAAAATATATTAATTAATTATTTGATTACATTTATAGTTTCAAAAATAATTTGTAAATTTTAATTAATAATACCGTTCTCAAGTAATGCCTGGGACTTGCATGTTCAATCAAGTAATGCCCGTTCTCAACTAATCGTTTATTATCCTAAATAATATCGGGCAGCATTTCCCCTATAATAGTGATCTAACCATCTGCATGTGAATAACAAAACAAACAATTCAAACAACATACAATAAGTTTCTTCCTTATAGAATGCCTATATAAAATTAATTGTTTATTATCCTAGATAAAATCGAGCAGCATTTCCCCTATAATAGTGACCTAACCATCTACATGTGAATAGCAAAACAAACAATTCAAACAACATACAATAAGTTTCTTCCTTATAGCTCCGCAACACACAGTCAAATTTCTCAGAACCTACTTCACTAATACACACAAGTTCTCAACCTTCCGTTATCACCGCAGCACACAATTTTAATCTCAGAACCTACTTCACTATGGATGAATATTTAAGATATTCAAACTCTTCTAACATTTGTTTAATAATATTAAAAGTAGAAGTAAGAGAATATATATTTACCTCTTGCAATTAATAATTCAAAAGCTAGCAAAATTACTTCAAGTAGTAATCGAATTCGCTATTAAATTCACAAACCAATATAAATAAATTAATAAATAATAAATAAAATATCACTAAATATCTAGCAATATATAACTTATTATTATAATTTTAGAAACTTAATTACCTCAAATGTGTGATTGATAGATATAGAAGTTTTGATGCAAAGTACTCTCTAAAATCTCACCACCAAAATCACAACCTACGAAATTAAATTAATTAATATGTTAAACATTACTAAACAAATATCACTAAATTCCTAATAAGTAATTGATTGGTAAACAAATAAAAAAAAACTCCAATGAGCCACTAATTATAACCTAAACAAAAAATCAATAAAAAATTTCATAACCTAAAATCTCAATAATCAACAAAAACATAAATTTTTGCATATATTTATATTTTTTAAATTATTTAATAAATTTATTTTAACATAATAACTATATATATAACAAAATAGTTAGAATTTAAAAAAAAAAAAAGTTTAAATATACATACAAAAATATATCTAACGAAATAAATAATGATAAAAATTAAAAAAAATCATGAACATATATATTATAATGAAATATATACAATGTGATAGGTTAAATTAAAAAAAAACTATGAAATCTTAAATCTATAAAAAAACCTCCATAGAAAAACAAATAAATCTAACAATGTATAGAAAAAAATGCATAAAAATGTAAAATTAACACAAAATCATGTATATTACTCATCCTAATGCTAAACCTATGATTTTTTATCAAAATAATTAACTAAAATTCATAAAAATTAAAAAAAACTAACCTTGAAAACCCTAAAATCGCAACCCCTTTCGTGCTCTCTGTTTGGTGTGCTCTCTCTGTTTGGTGTTATGAGGAAGAAGAAGACCCAAAATTCATTAAATGGCCAGGGGGACATCCAACGTCTCCCACTGGGAGACGTGGGACACGTGGCACGTCTCCCACTGGGAGACATTGAATGTATAGAGGGGTACATCCAACGTCTCCCATTGGGAGACGTGCCACGTGTCCCACGTCTCCCAGTGGGAGACGTTGGATGTACCCCTCTATACATTCAATGTCTCCCAGTGGGAGACGTGCCACGTGTCCCACGTCTCCCAGTGGGAGACATTAGATGTCCCCCTGGCCACTTCTCAACCTATTTCCAACGTCTTCCACCATTTTTAATGTCTTCCAATTGTAGTCATTAATAAAAACTTTCAATGTCTTACACCATTAGACATTTAAAACCCCTGATAAGTTTTAATGTCTTACACCAATGGTGTAAGACATTGTAGGGAGTCATTGTATGTCAAATTTGTTGTAGTGTAAGTCTCCCTAAATAAAAGACTAATAAGTCTCTCCCAAATTCATCTTAATTTTCAACACTCTGATGTGTCAATTCGGCACGTTGGACTAGGTCATCAATCCTATGTGATCACTAATCAAGTGTTGCGTACACAAGGATCTTTGGGCAGCTTCCCCATGGTCTCTATTAATGGATATAAATATTTTCTTCTACTTATTGATCATTTTTCTCGCTTTTCCTCACTGTATCTCTTAGAATCCAAGGATGAATGTGCTAATCTTTTTATTCAGTTTCATACTATGGTTAAAACTCATTTTATTAATGTCTCTATTCAAAAGGTCCAAACTGACCATGGTACAAAATTTCTTCCTCTTCTAAATTTATTTCTCCAACACGGGATTCATCATCAATTTTCCTGTCCATATACAGGACCACAACATGGGTCCAAACTTTGTGTATTCACTTTTTTCTTTCTAATTTGACATTTCTTTAAATAGTCGTTGTTTTGAGTGGTCCTCTTATTAATTAAGTTTATTAATGAAGAAAGAAATAATAATAAAAAAAAAAACTACCATGCTTGTTATAGGTTTGTTAATTGAATTTTTTTTATTTTAACGGCTTTTTATTTTTGCCCGTTAATCTTAACAGAATATTTTTATATTTAACGCTAGATTGTAAACATGACTTAAACTTAAATAAAATGAATAACTAAACAAGTTAAAATAAGATATTTTTTAGATATTTTAAAATGATAACTATTTAAAAATAATAAAATCATATATTTTATAACTTAAATAAAATTTAATTAAATTTAAACTTAATACTATATTAAACATATAATATATAATCTTTTGTTGCCATTGTCAAATTCAAAAACTGGAAAAAAACATAAACTTAAACAAAAATAAATGAATAAATTAAAATAGGATTTTTTTTTAAATATTTTATAATAATTTAAATCATTAAATCATATTTAATTAAAAATAATAAAGACATTCATATCATTTATTTTCTTATAAATTTGTGTGATAGTTTATCTTTTATCAAGTGATTGAAGCTCTTTTTCTTCATCAAATTCACCAAAGGACATTGTGAGATACATTATAAACAAAAAATAGTTGATGCATATATACAACTGTCTACACTATGATTTTTTTTTTCTTATTTTATTTATATTATTAATTTCTTTTTAAATATTATTTTATTTTATATATATGTCAGATAACCATGTAAATCTAACGTTGTGTTTAGATTTCATATATGTAGAAATTATTAATATAAATATGTATATATACTATATAACTATAATTCATTCAATTATATATATATATATTTTAAAAACAGTAAACTTGTTTTTATTAAAATTATAGACAATGTTTATAATTTTAAAACTAAACAAACGTGCATTGCACATTGCTTCTACCTAGGATATATATATATATATATACTAGATACTAGCAACGTTTATTTATGTAACCCCATAGATAACCCAAGACCGTCACACTGTGTACTTTAAATAATGCTTAACTCGCTAAACGAGTCATTAGGTTATAAATGTGCATCTAGGTATTATTAATAGGCCAGATTGAAAATTTCGGTCTAAAAGAATGGATATATTTTAATTAAAACGTTAAATTTTACATACAATCTTGATACCCCATGTTTACTTTGACTCGGTAAACCTAGCTATACTAATTGATTAGTCACCAATGAATCAATCAACAAGTAGTTTCTACCTATAAAGTCCTCAAATGTTGATGACATGATGAAATGATCAATACATAAATGTCAATTTCCATGTGATTATCAGTTAATGCACTTTCAAAGTTCCCTAAGTACGTAAAACACGTTTCAACAACTACTTTCAAGACCTCTTACTACTCTAATAACTTATCAGCACTTAATTAAGCTGGGGCCATGTGCATACTTGTGTTATGATGAGTATGTCAAATTAAGTATTATTTTCTTTAAGAAATTAATGTCATCAAGTTGATATTTTCAATCATCTCTTAATTAATTAAGATATGAAAAAATTGTATTATGAAAATTAAGGCCAAAGACCAGGAATTATATATGTGAGGATTGCGACTTCTCTCATGCTTATTTGTTCTAAATTTTCTATTAAAAAAAATGCTCATTTTTAATAGGGAATATAACCATTTGATACTTTATATTTTATCGAAATACAATCTTGATACCCCATGTTTTTAATAATGCTCATATGGTACTCTGTAGTTTGAAATTGTATATAATAGCTACCCTGGACTCAAATGTCAACAATAAAATTTTATCAATGTGACCAAATTATCATCAATAATATGCAATTAGGCAATTAAATATGAATTTGAAACTCATATAATTGAAGACAGCTTTGTTATATTGATAAATTTAAGTCTAGGGTGCCAAATATGTATGATTTCAAATTAAAAGACAGCAAATGTGTATTATTGAAAATATAGGGTACTAAATATATATTTCGATAAAACAAAGGGTAGCAAATGAGTATTTACCAGTTTTAGTATGGAAATATATTGTATTCTTGTATTTTTAATGAAACTTTTTCTATTGTACTTCAATTGGGACTTGTGCAAAATTTTACACTTGTATTTATATACTAGATACAAGCAACGTGCAATATGCACGTTTGTTTAGTTTTATTTATAGAATTTATTAATTATTTTTATTAAATGTATATTAATATCATATAAATTTCAAATAAATATCATATTTTAATTACATAATTTATTTATTTATGTTTAAGTTTATGTTTGTTCTAGTTTTTAAATTTGGGAGTGGCAACAATAGATTATATATTATATGTTTAATGTAATATTAAATATTATACGTGGATTTTAAATTTAAGTTTCTTGCTATTTTTTTTAAAACCAATTTGTTGTTAATTGACAATAGATTATATTATATGTTTAATATGGTATTATTCTAATAAGTAAGGTTAAGTTTATTAGATTTTATTTAATTTATAAAATGTACGATTTTTTTTTTTTTTAAATAATTATCATTGTAAAATATTTCAAAAATATCTTATTTTAATTTGTTTAATTATTTATTATTTTTAAATAATTATCACTGTAAAATATCTAAAAAATATTCCATTTTAATTTGTTTAATTATTTATTATTTGTAAATAATTATCATTGTAAAATATCTCAAAAATATCTATTTTAATTTTTTAAATATTTATTTTATTTTATTTAAGTTTAAGTGTTTACAAACTACCGTTAAATATAAGAATATTCTGTTAAATACAAGAATATTTCGTTAAAGTTAAGATTAAAAAAATAAAAAACCGTTA
>NW_026908743.1:20000-22500 GCF_963169125.1 Humulus lupulus
ATTAATTAATATATTTTACTTTATATTTCTTGCAGCTAACAAGCACATCATATACAGAGGCACAAATTGATGAGTTGCGACAAGAATGGGCAACATATATGTTGCCGATAATCCAAAGTTACCGACCTCGTTGATAGGTTTTTTTTTTTTTTTTTTAACTCTTTCTTCATACACAATGCAATATTTGTTCAGGCCAAATCTCCTAGGCAGCTGCCTAGGGTTCCGAAGTGATTTCGTAATTCACTCAAATTTCTCTCTAACAAGCTCTAATTTTTTTGAACCTTTTCCAATCTCAATAATATTATATAGGGCAATTATTTACCATGAATTCGTGTCCTAATTCTACCAAACAAAAAAAATGACCTTTCAGGCCAAATCTCCTAGGCACCTGCCTAGGGCTACGAAGCGATCTCGTAATTCACTCATATATCTCCGGAACAAGCTCTAATATTTTTGAACCTTCCCATCTCAATAATATTATACAGGGCTATTGTTGACCGTGAGTTGGGGTCCTAATTCAACCAAACAAGAAAATTGACCTTTTAGGCCAAATCTCCTAGGCAGCTGCCTAGGGCTCCGAAGCAATTTCGTAATTCACTCATATTTCTCTCTAACAAGCTTTTATTTTTTTGAACCTTTTCCCATCTCAATGATATTATATAGGGCTATTATTGACCATGAATTGGGGTCCTAATTCAACCAAACTAAAAAATTGACCTTTCACGCCAAATCTCCTAGGCAGCTGCCTAGGGCTCCGAAGCGATCTCGTAATTCACTCATATTTCTCTCTAACAAGCTCTAATTTTTTTGAACCTTTTCCCATCTCAATAATATTATATAGGGCTATTATTGACCATGAATTGGGGTCCTAATTCAACCAAACAAAAAAATTCACCTTTCCGGCCAGATCTCCCAGGCAGCTGCCTAGGGCTCCGAAGCGATTTCGTAATTCACTCATATTTCTCTCTAACAAGCTCTAATTTTTTTGACCCATTTCCCATCTCAATAATATTATATAGGGCTATTATCGACCATGAATTTGGGTCCTAATTCAACCAAACAAAAAAATAGACCTTTCAGGCCAGATCTCCTATGCTGCTGCCTAAGGCTCCGAAGCGATCTCGTAATTCACTCATATTTCTCTCTAACAAGTTCTAATTTTTTTAGACCTCTTCCCATCTCAATAATATTATATAGGGCTATTATTGGCCATGAATTGCGGTCCTCATTCAACCAAACAAACAAATTGGCCTTTCAGGCCAAATCTCCTAGGCCGCTGCCAAGAGCTCCGGAGCGATCTTGTAATTCACTCATATTTCACTCTAACAAGCTCTAATTTTTTTGAACCTTTTCCCATCTCAATAATATTATATAGGGCTATTATAGACCATGAATTGGGGACCTAATTCAACCAAACAAAAAAATTGACCTTTCCGGCCAATTCTCCTAGGCAGTTGCCTAGGGCTCCGAAGCGATTTCGTAATTCACTCATATTTCTCTCTAACAAGCTCTAATATTTTTGAACCTTTTCCCATCTCAATAATATTATATAGGGCTATTATTGACCATGAATTGGGGTCCTAATTCAACCAAACAAAAAAATTGACCTTTCAGGCCAAATCTCCTAGGCAGCTGCCTAGGGCTCCGAAGCGATATCGTAATTCACTCATATTTCTCTCTAAGAAGTTCTCATTTTTTTGAACCTTTTCCAATCTCAATAATATTATATAGGGCTATTATTTACCATGAATTGGAGTCCTAATTCAACCAAACAAAAAAATTGACCTTTCAGGCCAGATCTCCTAGGCAGCTGCACTACAACAAATTCTACTTTCAATGACTCCCTACAATGTCTTACACCATTGGTGTAAGACATTAAAAATTAGAAGGGATTTTAAATGGCTAATGGTGTAAGACATTGAAAGTGCATATTAATGGTTACAATTGGAAGACATTAAAAATAGTGGAAGACGTTGGAAATAGGCTGGTAGTGATAAGTGGAGCACATCCAACGTCTCCCACTGGGAGACGTGCCACGTGTCCCACGTCTCCCAGTGGGAGACGTTGGATGTGCTCCACTTATAAAACAAACTCTACACAGCCTTCTTCCTCATTCACGAACCCGAGAGCAAACCAGAGAGGAATTGGGCGATTTGGGGCTGCGTTTTTAGGGTTCTAAGGTAAGTTTTTTTTTATTTTCTTGATTTTTAGTTAATTATTTTGCAAATAAATCATAGGTTTTGCATTAGGATGAGTAATATACATGATTTTGTGTTAGTTTTATATTTTTATGCATTTTTTTATATACATTGTATGTTTTTGTGGTTTTTCAATGGAAGTTTTTAGGGATTTATGATTTTTTAGTTTTTTTTTTAATTTAACCTATCACATTGTATATATTTCATTAGAGTATATATGTTCATGATTTTTTTAAATTTTTATCAATTTTTATTTCGAAATTTAGATATATTTTTGTATATTTGAATTTTTTTTTAAATTG